>NC_134485.1:85617270-85839770 GCF_040206685.1 Ascaphus truei
TTGGTTACATAATTTGATCAAATAATGATAAGCCTGCTAACCACACCAAGGTAAGTCTCAGTAGCAGGTCCCATATATACTGAGACTTACCTTGGTGTGGTTAGCAGGCTTATCATTATTTGATCAAATTATGTAACCAAAAGTCTCCTTTGTTTTACAGATTTAGTTTTCATTGTGAATATTTATTTTCCCATTTGTTAGTGGCTCGGTGGAGAAGCAAGCGCTGGGATACACACACACACACACACACACACACACACACACACACACACACACACACACACACACACACACACACACACAAGAAGTGTACCGCAACACAATTTTATATATCTAAAAATACTTGCTATACTTTTTGTAAAGATGACTAAATACAGTAACAGAGGTACACAATCATCCACAACAGATCTTAAATCATATGAAGGATCCAAAAAAAGTCGGCTTTGCAAAGATAGCAGGAAGCAGCAGTTGCCACACTACTCCAGCAGGTAATCACATGATTGCCTACATTACCTATTTGAGTCGTGTGGCAACTGCGGCTTCCTGCTATCTTTGCAAAGCCGACTCCGTGCTTTTTTTGGATCCTTCATATGATTTAAGATCTGTTGTGGATGAACTTTGCGCCTCTGCTATTTAGCCATCTTTTCACTTGGACGGATTGGGAGACCGATTCTGGAGAGCAGCAAGTTTCACCCGGCAGTATTGGACTTTCTCGTCATTATTACTCTTATTTAGCATTATTAGCACTACGGTAGATTTGTATTTTTTGCGCTTTGTTCTTATCACAATATCATGCTTTTGGCAGCATCATTCCATAACATCTGTACCATATGGTTTATTACATAAGCTTTATACGGATATGCAGTTTGAAAAATTGCACGTCACAGCCTGAGCAACTGCAGTGAAGTTAGCAAATGCAGACAGTCCAAAGGCGTTCCCGGGAGCTGCGAGCTGAAGTGCCCTGCTGTACATGCACACGTCTGCCATCATTACTGTGCATTAACAAACGGCAAAATACACCACACACATTAACAACTCTTTCATTTCTTATGTTACGGTTATAAACACAAAAAAAATATATAAAAAAAATAGAACAGTGACCTACCATGTTGCCACTTTGGGGAGGTCATTTATAAACCTCAATGCAGAGGTTGTGCAAGATTATATTTACTGCGTAGAAAACACTTATAAAAATGTTGAAGGAGAATTTCTATTCTAAGAAGTGTATGGAGATATAACAATAGAACAAAGACGACACTAAAGGGGAGAAAAAAAACTCTTAATGCAAAAATTTGACGTCTTCGTTCTATCAAGAATCTTTTAGAAGATATAGACAGGGCTTGAAAAATCCACTCATCTCATCGCTGTTTTGTGCCTTTAAGGGCAAGGTATTGTGGGGCGCTAGATACAAAGCTCCGGCGGTGAGTGACAGCCACGATACCAGCGCGCTGTCCAACGCAAAAGGGAGACCGCGACCATAAGGTATTGGTCATGGGAGTTTCTGTAAAATCCAAGATTTGCCTCGAGTCTGTTTCTTATAAATCTGCATTAATAGCATAAATATTTGGCAGGTTTGGGGTGCTGGGTAGTTTGGAGGGGGTTATCTTCACCTGGAGGGTCCCGATGCTAAATGAAACAATAAACTTTAAAAAAAAAAATGGACTCCTACTTGTCATCAAGTCATTAACAAACCGGTATGATCTTAATAATCAGATCACTCATTAGTTCGGTCTGGTTGACTGTAGCTTGAATACAAATGATCAGATCGTGCATAATATAACATGATCTGGCTCCTTTGGAAAATGACCTGCACTGGAGTGTGTTGGAAAATTCACATCATGGATACATCATGTACCACATTAGCCCATCCAGCAGCAAAACGGTTACCCTAGCAATGTCATACTCCCGTCCCTGCCCAACATGAGCGCACATCTTGGGTTGTCACGTAAACCGTTATGTAACCCAAGTCCCCCCCCCCCCCCCTCCCCCGGCCCACGTGCATCAAGCAGCCTCTCTCCCATCATGAGCTATGCTGAAAACATTCAGGCAGCAGAGGAAAGAGGCCCTGGTATCCATAGTAACAGAGCAGACTGGGAGAAATGGAGCAGGTTCAGCATGCACCAAGTCAGTGACTGTACCTCCCCCGTCTGCCTTTCTAACTCACACATATGGCAGACACTTCAGTCAGAAAAGGCCACACAGATGCCACAGTGCTGACAAGGTGGCCAACACTGGTCATTATAAATCTATTAGCCACATTATAATTTATTTATAATGAGCCAACATCCTGCAGCCTGGAAGACACCGGCAACGCCTCTAGTCTTCCACTCTTCTTTACAACCTCTGGTACACGTGCTATGCTTTCACAAGACCCCATTATCCCAGTCTTTACTGTCATACGCTCATCTAAGGACCGTTATCAGCATCACCCTGCACCTAATACTTTTCTGTACATGCTTGCTGCTATTTAAGAAAATGACCAGTGAGGTGATCGCTCCCTGGAAATGAAGGGTTAAACAAGCAAGAGACTTCTCGCAGACCACAGAAAACTGATGACTGTGGGACAGAGACCACACAGGGTGCACAGTGGATCGCTAGTATGGGGTCTGTGCGTTACGCTGCCAGCAAAAGTTACGTTTCAACTTCCTTAGGCTACGCTTATAGTGCCGGCGACACCAGGCTACAGTTGCTGGAAAAATCAAATTGAGATGACTTCCAGCGATCGCGACCAAGCCATCGCGCTGCGCTTACTATTAGCGCACGCAACGGCGGCAATGCATATGTTTTGATGCCAAGTTACTGTCGCCGGCACTATAAGCGCAGCCTCACGCAGACCGGTTGGGGAGGGCAGGAGTATGAAGCGATCTAGATCATTTATTTTACATACGGCATAAAAATGTTTTTGCATGGGAAGAAACCTTCAATATCTACCTTAAAACAAAGTGTAACAGCTGATGCCCCGTTTTGATATCACGTAATGAACCTTTTTCTGCTCTATATTGGGACGCTTACCAAAGCTGCATAACTCCACCGATACCCGCTTGTCATTTTGTTTACTTTTTTATTTGGAATGAGAAAGGGTTTAAGAACAAATAAATCTCCCTTTATCTCCATAATGGGAAAAAAATGGTTTAAACGTAATGCCTAAAATAAAAATGCTGATGGAAATAAAAACCATACACAGCATTTTTTGGGTGCATCTGGTTTCACACTTGACAGCAAATATGAAATGTGACTTGCAAAATGGTTGCGAAACACTGCAATAGACATAAGCAGGAGGGTGCCCCATGGCAGGGTTTCTGGCCTTGAGCACATTTGGTGCGGGGACTGAGTCGATCCTTCCAGTGGCATCTGGACTCATGCGTCGCAGTGCAGCGGTGCTCTGCACGGCTGCCACACAAGCACACGCTTCGCCTTTTGTTCCAGCCCAGGCCTGTAATGTGACTCCATCCCTTTATGTTACAGTGGTCTACGGCCTAGTAAAGATTGGAATGTAAAGCCGCCCTGTGCTGCTCACAGCCCCAGCTCACCTGTAGAAACTTAGATCGTAGGTTATAGGCAGGGGCTCCCTTTGCCTCGTGCTGTGATTTTACTTGCTGCTCTCATCCCCATTGTCTGTACTGTGTTCCCTGTATTGTAATTCTGTCAAGTGCTGCATACATGTTGGCACAATCCAAATCCAAGTCACATACAAAAGATGCCCATATTATGCTGCTTGGAGGTTTATGGGTGCTGCCCACTTACTGTCCAAGAAGTGGTTTCCCTCCTATAATATGACTTTATTTTCCCATTCCACTAGGAGTGTTAAATGTATCTAAACCGCTACATACAATGAAGCAGAATAATGCATAGCCAACCTCTACCAGCCAATGGGTTAGGAGCGAATGGTGAAAAAGCAGGGTTGGAGACGTGGCAAAGACATGTGAATGTGCTCACAAGTGATATTTTTATTTGCTGAACTGCTTTTCAACACCACCGAGCATAATCTACTGTATATTATTACATGATCTCATCTCTACAGTTGTGCTGAATCGTTAGGTGTTTCAACTAAACTTGAACAGATTGTGAACTTATAAAACAAACAACAGTGGCTCTAAACAGCCAAAAACTATCCACTTTAAAAATATGTTGCCATGTTGAGCTTTCTATTTAAATTTGCAAGAGAACAGATTATATTTGCAGAAAGAGCAAAATCCTGCACTTAACATGGCAAATATTTTGGGTGATAAAAAGGCAGTTTAAAGCTTCTCTCCCCCCCCCCTTTTTTTCCCTTTCTTTATATAAACACTTTGAAGACAATTCTTTGAAAGAAAATGGCTACTTCTCAAAATTTAACAGAAATAAGCATCCAGCCAACCATCCCTAACTGTCAAGTATTTACTAGTGCCAAGATTTCCTATCACCCCACATTGCTTTCTCTGTTTCTTAGAGGTGCTGCTTTCAAAAAAGGTAGTAAAAAAAAACATGTACAGTATCTGGACTGAAGACCTCACTTATGTCTTCAAGGATTTTGTTGGGATTCACCAAACAAATTACAGTTCTTCAAACCCATTAGCTCAGGGGCGGCCAACGCCAGTCCTCAAGGGCCACCAACAGGTCAGGTTTTCAGGATATCCCTGCTTCAGCACAGGTGGCTCAGTCATTGACACTGCCACCTGTGCTGAAACAAGGATATCCTGAAAACCTGAATTGTTGCTGGCCCCATAAGCCTGGAGTTGCCCCTCCCCCCCCCCCCCCCCCGCATTAGCCAATCACTTGAGACAACTGCTTCATGTGCAGAAACGTCAGCTCCTGCAGAGAGAATAATGTAACATTAGGCTTCTGACCCGCCATATTGTTTCTGTATTCACACTGTTATTAAGCTGAGCCAACAGATCTTTGAATACTAGTTTCAAACAATGCAGTGGCAACCTAAAGACAAAAAAAAACTTGCATGTAAAATGCCCTGAAATATACTAATGCTTACAAGAATAAAGCCCTGCCCTTCAAAAGGGTTTACCGGGCTGCATTAACGCAGTGGCTTTTAAACCTCTCTTCGGGAATCCCAAGACAGACTGTTTTAGAAATAACCGCATAATCTGCACACAATCTAGATTCATTCACATATGTCAAACCCTACCTATGTCATGCCAAGTCTGGTATGGATGGGGTCTTGAAAAAGGGGTTCTAAAAGCTCATTATTGGGGCACACACAAAAAAAAACAAAAAATAAATCACATGGCGAAAGAAGTTTAACAAAGTTCAATCTTAAGGTCCTGCAAATCAATTGAACATTACAACTAGGTTCTTAGCACAACATGTGGCCTCGCTAGGGCACAAACTTCTCCAAATGCTCGGTGGAAACAATTAAAAAAAAAAAAAAATACCTTATTGGAGGAGTGGTTAAATAAATAGAGGTTCCCAACTTCTGCCTTCAAGGACCACTAACCGCGCAGGTGTTAAGGCTATCCTTATTAGCGCAGGTGGCCTAATCATTTTGGCTGAACCACCTGTGCTCAAGCAGGGGTATACTTCAAACCTGCACTAGTAATGATCCTTGAGGACTGGAGCAGGGAACCTCAAACTAACAATATTCCATGTAGTACATGACTACTTAAACACTACTTCACTCAGCTATCCGTTTAAAAAGTCATTATACACCAGGATCTATAAATAAAAATGGTCCGACTTATACATGTTCATTATTTGCAATATTGTAATTACATATTGTAAAAATAGGATGCAAGCCGCACAACATTTCAATCCAGGAAGTGCTAGCATTTCCTCTGTGCTAGAGACTAAAACACTGCAAGGTTTAAAGCAATCCGTTCATTATATTTAGACCGGTAACCAAGGTGTGTGTTCTGTGTATCTTAAGATACGAGTGACAAAGCTATTTGTGGACACAGCAGCTCAGGCACTGACCACACTACAGGAGAAGGCAACAAAATGAGAAACACCATTGCCACTCTAAACTCGAGCGAGGCTCAACTGGCAGCTAGCGGCCAAACGCAGCCCGCAAAAGGCCCCAACGTGGCCTCTAGATTCAGCTGTCCAAGCAACCAGTATGATATTAACAGGAGCAAAGTGCAATTTCACACACGTGCTTGTAAATTAGGGTCATGTAAATATCTGGTAAATATAATTGGACATTTTTAAACATTATGATCTGGCCCCTTTGGAGAACTCGTTGAGGAGCCCCCCTGAACTAGAGGCTAATTTTCCTGTAGTTGTGCATGAATAACTAATTGTTAGTGCTCGTTTACAGCCATTTACTGAATAATTCCCACTAATGGCTTAGATTGTTGTGTGATGATATTTGGTGGCGCAGAGAACCAAAACATTTTCTATTTGAGACACCCGTTCGATGGACAAACTAAATTTTTTTTGACCAGCATTAAGGAGCTAAAATACACCATTTACGGTCAGGAAGACAATCGTGTGGCAGCAAGAATAGAAAGTGTGGAGACACCGTTTCAGATACTATTTTTTGATTTTACCAGCTATACACATGTATCCAAATCTCTTGTAGCCCCAATGCCTATGCACAAATAGACCACATTTCTTAAGAATGTTTCATAGCTTTGCTTCCTAGCCAGAGTCTACAAAATGATAAAGAAGATGGCACACAAAAGAAATTCAGATTTAAAAAAAAAAAAAAAAAAAAAAAAAAAGAAGAAGGGCTCCTTATGAATGTCATTTTCATGATCATAAGCATTCTTTGGTGTGCTACCTGGCTCTTCCTCGGTCTGGATAGCCTTTATGAGGTAGGCCTGTAACTTTGAGCACACTGTCCCATAGCTTTACATCGACCTGTGTGAGTGTGCAGAGGCTTTTTGTATCTTAAATTAGAGGTTAAACCTGGAGCCACCTGTGCTGAAGCTGGGATATCCTTAAAACATGAATCTCTTGGAGGGGGGGGGGGGGGAAGGCGGGGGGGTGGGGGGTATTGAGCGTGATTACAAGTGTTGATGGAAACCAATTACAATACATTATTTACAACATACAAAATTGTGGGACTGATGAAGGAACAGCGCAGTGGCAATGAAACGGTCTTTAAAACATAGTAACGAGATTCCAATCCCAGTGTCGGCTCTGTCATCTTGGGCAAGTCGCTATTTTTCTGTGTCCCAGGCACTAAAATTAGACGTGTAAGACCTACAGGGCTGGGACTCATGCCTGCAAAAAAATGTATCAATATTAACCAGTTCACTGCCAGGAGAAGGCAGGTCAGCATGGCTTTGCTGGTTATTCTGGCAATAAAGGGTGAAATACAGGGATGGCGTATTAGAATACCAATGTAATGGCCAGGGGTGACTTCCATGCATCACTGTGACATGATGAAAGAGCGCTACAGACCAGAAACATGGTCTTCTGCACTGCTCCACTCCGTCTGCTGAAGACTGTGTGCTACGATGTTTGAAGAGTTGATTTTGAAAACTAATTTTCTTGTGTCATGATATTATAAATGTCTACTGAACCGCCCGTGGCTTTCCCTGATAAAGGCATGATGTGGCTGATTTAAGAGGGAGACTTAAAAAAGGTATATAAAACCAGGCAGAGCTGTAATAATTTGAGGTTTGTACAAGCCACTTCAGCTAGTGACACAGCACTGTTTCTCTGTATAACATGTCACTTACATAACTGCTCCGCCCTGACCTGTAACATGCATGACAGGCAGGGGACATTCACTGCGCTAACGCACTTGTCACGCCATCCTAACACCTCTTCTTGTGATGATTCACATAAATCCAAAGACCAAGCAACACAACATGTTCGGCCTCCACCCTAACGAAGGGACTACATATAACAGTAGGATCTTGCAGAAGCCGCACGGACCAAGCTGGACTCAGGAGGCCAAGATAAGGATTCTACTTATTTATTTTTACCCTTGACTTGTAAAGCGTTCAGAAATGTAGACGGTAAGTTACCTCCAGAAAAATCACCAACCACACCTGTGCCAACTCCAAAACAATGCAATTTTGCGCAACTGGCAACATAGTTTAATCATCCCTGAAGTGACTCAACATAGCACCCTAATTAGCATACAAGCCCCATCATTACAGGGCGCATGAGCTGCGCTTGTATCAGTCAGGACAGTCGAGGCCTTCGGGACATTTGTTGGATAGCCGAGTAAGAATAGCAAATATGCAATGTGTTTCAGAGCTTCTGCTGGAATGGTGTTGCCATTAAACCAGCACCATGTATGTATGACACTAGTAAAGGATTTTTTTTTTTTTTTTTTTTTAAAGGGCAGACTTCCAAACGCACAGCAAAATTGCACTTATAAATATGAACATTGTATTCGTTTTTAATAATAATTATTATAAAATCACTGGTAGTTTGGGCCCTGCCCCCAATTTCAATGTTTCAAGTAACAAAGGAAAAAAAAAAAAAAAAAAAAGTTTACTGAAGTTTAGACAAGTTATTTTTATATTAGACTGTAAACTCTCTGGGCAGGGATTTCCTATGATCTGATCTGGTTTGCTGCACTTAAGGTATTAAAATTCCCTGTACCGTCTGTTGTAAAGTGCCAAGTACAGCTCTGGGCGCTATATAAAGATAAACATACATACGCCTCAACATTTAATTGGTTTTACAAAATTGAACGTGTGGGTTGAACTGCCTCACTAAAGATACTGTAAGGGTCTTCACTTTAGGAGCATAATGTGATCAAACGAAGGAAAGGCTCATGGAGTCTAGGTATCAAAAAGTTAAACAGCAAGCGGTATTTTAAACTAGATCCTTTGTCCTTTAGTAATAAAACCAACACCAGTCAACCCAGCAGATGCCAAACATGTGCGGGTGACCATGAGGAAGCCACATACTGACTAACCAGCAAGCATTTTGTAAAAGGAGTAAAAAAAAAAAGAAAAGGGGGATGGGGAGGAGTCACAAGTAACTGAAAAACACAGTTTCTGAAACGAATTCAAAGGGGCCACTGATCAAACTAAATAAAGGAAAATTAATGGGAGACGAGCCTTCATGATCCCACGGGCCCCTTTTGTTGGATGCTTCCCTTTGCTTTAAATGGCACATCATTAACCCAGTTTATAAACCCGGGACTAGGATACCTCTTGAAAGGATAAACCCACAGGAAACAGGCTCTCCCCCCACAACGCTGCAAAGCAACAGAGGAAAGAGAACCTGTTGAACTCCAACGACCTCCACTTTAGTTGTCTGCTTGGGAGAGCCTACAATCGATTGAATCAGAATCCAACAAAACCAAATAAGGTTCCCGTGCCACTGTAAATGTATAGTATAAGACAGTATCGTTTTAAAGTGACTACGCCTGTTAACCCCTTTGCTACCACATGGTATTTGCAAACAAGATTACAATCTCAGTAACTTTCCAGGAGAAGGAGGTGAAATAGAAACACACAAAGCTCTCAGTACACCATTTTCAAAAGCATTTATGCTTAGGTCATGCTACAAGAGCAGAAGGGAGGGACCCAATCCAAGAGCAGGTGTGTAAACAATGGTATAGTGGTACTGTACTCTGTTATATGGCATTGCTACACTACGAACATACATTATGTGTAGGGCTTCCATCTTACAGTGTAATGTGTAAAGTGTTGCATTACAAATAAACTATATTTTACCAATCATATGACGTTACAAACGAAGAGTACTCATTTCTATTTTCCACAATCCACTTTAATTTTTTTTCTTCAGGTAATTTAAATATGTGGAAAAAACAACTACTATGGGCTACTCTAGTGAGAGCATTTTAGTGAGATTAATGTTTCGGCTCTGCTGGGGCACCTCCGTCAGGACAAGGGGTAACACCACGATATTTAACAAGATTACGTAGCAAAACATGAAAAAAGAAACGGCACCAAAACGTCATCCACCCACAGTATCGTAACAATACCTCCCACCAGATGTGTACAGGGTGGCACCTCCCTCAAAATTGTGGGGACATTGCACGCACCATTTACAGGGAGAATAGTAAAACAATTTCAAACAATATTCTGCAAATGAAAATACCAATGCATGTCTCAGACAGTTCTGCAACCCTTTTACCCTCGTATTGCTTTGCAAACTGCTTCCACGGCAGCCAGGGATTCTGGGTAATGACTTGCAAATGAGTAGTGTGTCACTCTTTAGTTCTTATCCATTTTAACATGGCCCATTAAGCTTAAACCTGTAGAAGCTGTGTAAGGCCGCGATTATAGTGGCTGCATGCGCGACATTGTGCCGTACCTCGCTGAGGCAAGCCATAGAGCGCACGACCGACTCTCTGGCAGCCAAACAATTTTTAGTTTGTCGCACGACGGCCAGGGCACTCGCGCGCGGTTCAGCCAATGAAGGCGAACCTCTCACGTGATGTCACGGCCACGGCTCCCCGCAGCGCAAATACTATGTACACAAACCGCGCAAGCGACAGGCGCACGTGACATCACGTGCGCGCAGCAACTATAAAACGCGGCCTAATACAGCAGGCATAAGTTTATAGGGGTCCATGTTAAAATGGATATGAAATAAAGCGTGACAAACAGTACTCATTTACAAGTCATTACCCAGAATCCCTGGCAGCAGTGGAAGCATTGTATACTAAGAGATAATGGGGAAAGAGGGTTGTAGACCTGTCAGACATGCAAATGCAACCCCACGTGGTATTTTTATTTACTGTACACTGTCCGTGGGAGGGTTTGCCACTTTTTTTTTTTACCCACCATAAGTTTTTTAATGTCTGGTTAAAGAATATTCACACTTTACTATGTAGAAGATAATGTCCCGTAATCTGACAATCAAGATTACAATACAGATCAATATTACTATCCATCCAATATATGATAAGTACAATTGAAGCATAGTGCTACTATAAAAGAATGGTGGTATGCAGTGGTCGACAAATCACCAAAAAAATCTACTCGCCACCCAGTACCACACGTGTGCTGCTTGGGCTAATAGGAGCTCGCCACGATGTTAAATCCACTCGCCCGGGGCGTGCAAATGTATACGTTTGTCGAACACTGGTGGTATGTATTCAACGTGAATCAATGTTATGCAACTCTGCAGCCTAACCGACTTTCTGCTTAAGTACAAAGAGATACAGGAAGCAATAAGAAGATACATATCTGTATCTATTCTGAAACCGGTGCCACAGAAGCAAAAAACTTTGGTCTCATAAAATATAGAGTAACCCAGCGTCTTGCAGATTTCTTTGCAACACCAAAGTGTGTGTGCAGGGTTACAAGGTTTCTACTACCATCAGTATAATGCTTGTCTGCATCAACACATTCTTAAACATAGTTGGACTCAGAGATTCAAGGGACATCCACTACATAAGTATGTAAACAGCTACGTGCTGCCTTGTTTAAGTCAGGATCCCTCTCTCCGGCAGCCAAACACAGCCACGCTTCTCATTTTACAACAGAATAAAAAAGGGTGCATATCCCTTCTTTGCAGCCTGACCCCATTAACACACGGGCACAACGTATTCATCAGGATAATACTGGGGATCAGTTGTTCTCATCGCCAGATAATGCTCCTATGTTGCTGCCCCCACTGGCAGTGAAGGGGTTAATGGTACTTCCCAACAGCGTTAATTATAGAATGATATGGTCACAGGTTTTCCCTTCCACCACAATGTGTTGCCAACTGCTCTGGCAGCAACATGAATATCCGAAATAATAACAGTGATAAATTCCCACTTCTCCTTTCCCCCACAATGCATTACTGGCAGTGGAGATGTTACCAGCACTTCCACCACTATTAAGATTATACTAATGCTAAATTAATGTACATATACCAATGTCCCACTTCCCCTGAATTATTGCGTAATGTTAATATGTTTCCCCTTCCCCTGTATTAGTGCATAATGTTAATATGTTTCCCCTTCCCCTGTATTAGTGTATAATGTTAATATGTTTCCCCTTCCCCTGTATTAGTGCATAATGTTAATATGTTTCCCCTTCCCCTGTATTATTGCATGTTATTATGTTTCCCCTTCCCCTGTATTATTGTATAATGTTAATATGTTTCCCTTCGCCTGTATTATTGTATAATGTTATTATGTTTCCCCTCCCCCTGTATTATTGTATAATGTTAATATGTTTCCCTTCCCCCGTATTGTTGTATAATGTTAATGCTCCCCTTCCCTTGTATTATAAAATATAGTATACTGCTCACACACAACGTTTCCCCTGTACTATTATACTAATTCTCATGTACCAATGTTCCCCACCATCCCACTTTATATAATGGGAATATAATGTCCCCACTGTATTATACCAAATGGCACCCCTTGCCCTGTATTACACCAATGCCCCCCCCCCCTGCCCCGTATTACATTAATGTTTTCCTTTCCCCCGCATTACACTATTGGTCCCACTTCCCCTGTATCACACTATTGGTCCCCTGTATTGCACTATTGGTCCCCCTTCCCCTATATTGTACTATTGGTCCCCTGTACTGTAGCACTGGCCCTCCCCCTGTACAGATTAGTATAACCATGTCCATAACAGAAGGGTTGCCCCTGTAGTAAGGATACTCCCGGCTGCGGAAGGCCTCCTGGGTGTGTTCCACCACATACTGGTCCTCTCCGGGCGCGGGCGGCTCGCTCAGCGGCTTCACCAGCGGGAAAGGTTTCCGGCCCAGCAGCGGCGCCATCCCGGGCCCGGGCCTGACAGGCAGGGAGGGAGGAGGGGGCGGATGCTGCGTGTGTCCGCAGGCAGCGCGCGTCCTGTGCCGGGCTCGGCCCTGCTGCTGCCAGAGGATGCTGCTGCCCTTCACTCCACAATCCGCCGGTTTCCCGCCACACCGCGGCGCCTTGGATACCCACACATACACAAAAAAACAAAAAAGGGATTGAAAAATGGCGGGAGATTCCCCTCCGCCGCCGGCTGCCTCCTCCCTCGGATACTTCCTCCCGCCTCCGCGTCGCTCAGATACTACCCCCCCACTCCAGTACCTTGCCGCGCGCTGACAGTCTGGCAACGCCCACCACCGGCCGGCGCTGTATTCCGATTGGCCGCGACGAAACGGGCGCCTCGCTTTTTGCTCTCCTGCTATTGGCTGTGCCGGCACCTCGGCCCCGCCTTCTTTTTTTTTTTTTTTTGTCCTAGCGTAAAATAGCTTGGTTGCAGCGCGCGCAGCAGGGAAGTGGCGCTTGTTGAAGCAGGGGGCGATGTCATTAATATCGATTTTTTTTTTTTCAATTCGTTGAACTTTATTGTAACACCTAGCGGTGCAGAGAAGGTGACACGGCCAATAGAAGGGACACGCACGTGTGGCATGTGGAGGGAGGAGTGTAATCTGACAGCGACGACATCCGGGCATCGGGCGCTTTGTCTCTACTCTTTTCCGCGCGCTGGCCCCGCCCAGACATCAGAAAGGGGGTCGCGCGGGCCCAACTGTCAAGAACAATAAAAGCACGCGCACATTGTCTGGAGGAGTGACGCAGCCTGAGAGGCAGGGGGGGGGAGAGGAGGTTGTTTTTTTTAACCCCTTCACCGCTGAAGTGTTCTTTACTACCTTAGACCAGTGGTTTCCAACCTGTTTTACATTGTGCACTCCCTGCTAGAAAACATTTGTCCTGCCAACCCTAATTAATACATCATATTGCTTATACATCAGACTATTTCTACCCTGACTGTGTGACTGATCCCAGGCAGTATAGTGTCCTGAGCTCATTGGGGGAACATACTCGTAATAAGGCCCCAAACTGCACCTCAGCATGTGCAGACGCCAATTACTGCGCAAGCTTCCAAAGCCGCTCACCACAATGCCTTGCTTCTGTGGATGCAAAGTGTGGTGGGGAGCCATTTTGGAAGGTCCTGCTGTATATGACAGACTACGTATGCCGTCCCCACACAGGGTCAGGAACCCCCTATACTGCCTGGGACCCATCCTTGTCTGTTTTTGGGGGGGGCGAACCCCTTGGAGACACCTCCTGAACGCCCTGTTGCCTTAGGCTGCGTTTGTGTGCGCGACGGCGCGAACAACATAAAGCACTTCTATCAGGCCGGCCATAGTGCAGAATTTTGAAGAGACAAATGATTTTGTTTTGCATTTTTCATTCTATGAGGCACCTTGGCTGTGTTTACTTTATGGTACTAGACTGACATTATCCATTAAGGAGCTTAAAGCTGAACTGTTTACTTACCACTGCACCTTCTGCACAGAGGGTTAGTGTTACCGTGGAGGCCATACTTTGAATCTCCTTCTAGCCTATCCATGCTGTTTGGTCTGTACAGTATAGGGTGTTCCCTGCTACAGTGATCGTTATGCTTGTTAGAATTAATTAGATCCATCTGGTGCAGTTTTCCTATTTTTACAGAGGGAGACCTTTATGGTTTGGGTGAAAGGGAAGTACCATGTGTCCCTCTTGAGAGGCGCCGTGGGAAAGGGCCTGAGGAAGGGGCATTTAGCCCCGAAACGTTGCCCCCCTTTTTTCCCGGCACATCAGCTCCCTATATTGCCCTTTTTTGGCTTTTGTATTCCCTATTTTTTTCCCCCAAACCCCCCCCCCCCTTTTTTTTTGTTTCCCCTTTTTCCCATTCCCCTCCCTCCTATGCTGGTTAGGCTTACATCAACTTTTATACTATTTTTCTAGATATGTGTATTCATGCCGTATCTGTCAATGTATATATATCCTTATATTGTTTCATTTTCAATACAATTTCACTTTTTTGATACAACAAAGTGTTTAAATATTTCTTACATTTACTTACGCTTTGAGTGCTGGGAACACCCACAATTTTACTGAATTAGTACTGGGAAGGCTCAGGGTCCCTCCCTTTGTTCCCCTGCACCTTACATACTTGATTTTCTCTTTCATCTGGAGTGCTGTCTATAACGCCATACATTGAGTTTTTCGCGTCACGTCACGTTTCAGCCAATGAGGGCGAACCAGCCTGGTGACATCACAGCCACGCCTCCCGAACCAGAATGCAGGGGTCACTCGGGCGACACAGGCGAGCGCGACTCCTTGCGCTCCGTCGCTCGCGCGCCTGCACTATAATCGCTGCCGTAGACTGAGACGTGAGCAGCCATCAACCGCAGTGAAGTGAGGGGAATGGGCTGCAGCTACCGGCAAACACTGGTACTGATTTCAGAATAGGTTAATTCAGGGGTGCGCAAACTGGAGGGCACGCAAGAATTTCTACGGGGTTACAGAGGGCCCGCGTTCCTCCCCCAAGGCATTTAAATTAAATGCCTGGGGAGGCGTGTGGCCTCTGTAACTCCCTTACCTGAACTCTGCCGGCTCTTCAGCGATGCGTCGCCATAGCAACGCGTGTCAAATGATGCGGCGGGGTCACGTGATGTCACATGACCCGCGACGTCATTTGACATCGGGTGCTTGAGGGTGGGGGGCGAGAACGCTGCGGCTGCCAGGAAGTTTGCGCACCCCTGGGTTAATATATCCTTTTGGAAAGGGGGAGAAACTGTTTAAACAAAGTTTAAAGTTAATTATTTGTATTTCATAGCCTTTGTGCCATTGAGAAAGCAGTAGTGCTGTTTGGTCTCCATTTAAAGTATGGTACAGGTCTGTAAATCCTTTTGCGAAGAATAAGTGAAAAGCAACTTTAAATGAGATGTCCCAGAAACAAAAAGTGATGCATCTTTTTAACCTCCACTATACAGCAAATACAAATATCACATGTGAACACATGAACGTCTCCTACAGGTGTGCAACCCGGCTTTTCCCCACGATCTCTTAGCATACAGTGCTTCCACTGCAGCCAGGGATTCTGGGTAATGACATACACATGAGCACTCACAGTGTGTCACTCTATACTGTTTATCCTTTTTAACATGGGCCCCTGTGAGCTTATCCCTGCCGTATTACACAGCTTCTACAGCACCGCCTGGGTTAAAGACGTGCATGGCCATTAAACCTTCTCAGAGAGCACTTTTTAACCCAGGCAGTGCTGAAAATCTGTGTAATACGGCAGTCGGCAGGCATAAGCTTAGGGATCCATGTTAAAATAGATAAGTAGTAAAGAGTGACTCACTTTGAGTGCTCATTTGCATAAGCACTCACAGCATGTCACGTGTCACTTCCTTTACTCCCCATAACTTACTTTGTGTACCAGCTTCACATAGTAAGGTCAGTAACTATCCTCACCCTGATGAGACTGTAAATTTTGGATGATCTGTCTGCGAGTACGTTTACTGGCCGTGCACGACTTTAACCCAGGCTGTGCTGTAGAAGCTGTGTAATACCGCAGGCATAAGTTTATAGGGGTCCGCTATAATGGAAAAGTAAAATGTGAAATGGAGTGTTCGTTTGCATGTCATTACCCAGAATCCATGGCGGCAGTGGCAGCGTTGTTTGCTGAGAGACTATGGGAAAGCAGTTTTATGAACCTATAAAAAATGCGGCAATGCACTTCTACCATATATAAACTCAAATATACTACAAAAATCCATACCTAGTAATAAGAGGGGGTGCACCCCAGGAGAAAAGGCAACATTAAGGACAAAAAAAAGTTTAATTAACCTGTCAGAGGCGTGATTGTGCTCTTAAGTAGTATTTTTATTTGCTGTGTTTTTTAAGTATACTGTAATTTATTAATATTTTTTTTATTTGTACAGCACTGACATATTTCCCAGCGCAGTATAATGTGGGAGGTCGGATAATAACGTATGACAAAAAGAGGACAAACGGAGACCATAAGGAAGTCCCTGTTCCCCGGAGCTTGATTTATTAATAAAAATGTTTTACCAGGAAGTGATACATTGAGAGTTTTTCATTTGGACTAACAAATAAATCCAGTCCTGGTCCTATGACATAAATTGTTAGTCCAAATAAAAAAAAGGTATCACCTAATACTGAAACAAAGACCCCAAAGAAATTGGGTAAAGATTGTAACGAGACACTCAAACTCATGGACATTGAAGCAGCAAACAACAAAATCTTATTTTTTTTTTTAAATCAATCAGTTCTGTGGTATTAGATAATAGTGACTGTTTTTGTTTATGTGATTTTTTTAAAGCATTTTTTGATTTCTGTAGCAGGTTGTAGCCCACCTCCCAAGCAGAGCAAGATCTTGTGCAACAGTTTCCTAATGTGATAATTTGTTGCAAATGTTCCCAGCTGTTTAAACTGTAACAATAATGTTACCTTAGTAATATCAGGATACATTGTAGCTGCTGAGTTAGGCTGCACTCCTGCAGCCCGGTACATGGGATGTTCACACATCGCAAGGATGGGCGTGCACACTCTATGTCGCGACTCCGGCACCCTGAACGCAGCTTACCAATGACTGAAGCAGCCATTATGTTAGGCACACAATCAGGACTTTGACAAATTTATAACAGGAGCACCAAACGATTGCAAGCTTAGGTATGAATGGAGTATTATACATTGTCACATGATATATATATCTATATATAAACATTGGAAAACATTCTAACTATAGGATTAAAGAAACATTTTGTGTGTAAAGAAGAATTTGAAATTATTTTAATAACAAAACAGATTTGCCAATTTTTTATAATTTACCAAAACTACATAAAAACCCCATTCATCCCCCTGGTAGACTTATTATTTCTGGTGTTAAATCTATCACATCTAATCTTTCAGCTTTTATTGATATTTTCTTGCAGAAATTGGTCAAGAAACTCAAATCATATTTACAGGACCACACACATTTTAAATGTATTGAATAATATAGTTTAGACTAGTCATTATTATTTAGTCACGTGTGATGTCACTTCACTGTACACTATTATAGAGCATGAACACGGATGCACTGCTGCACGTTATTTTTTAGAATTAGAAGGCACTTACTCAACGACACATTGATTTTATTATTGCATTAATAAAATTTACTTTAACACAACTTTTTTTGGTTTAATGAAGATTTTTTTTTTTTTTTTTTTTACAAATTAAGGGCACGGCAATGGGAACCAGGTTTGCACCGAGTTATGCTAAATCTCCATTTTGAGATGTGGGAAGACCAAAAAATCTGGTCTCAGCATGAATTTGGTGCAAACCTTGTGCTCTGGACCAGATTTGTGGCTGATATTGTTTTCATTTGGGATGGTGATCACAAAACTATATTATCATTTGATTATTTAAATCAAAATAATTATAATCTTAAATTTACTCACAATTATAGCACTACATTTGGAGTTTCTTGACCTACTTATCTATATTGATGAAGGTCAAATTCAGACTAAAACTTATCACAAACCCGTCAGTTGCCTTAATTATATTGAGGCTGATAGTAATCATCACAAACCCTGGCTTGAAAATATTCCACAAGGAGAGCTAAGAAGAGTGAAAAGAAACTGCTCTAATAACATCGTTTATGAACAACAGACAAAAACGATGTTGTCTAAATTTGAAAAATAATTCTAAAATACAAAATACAAATATTGATGGCAAAATTGATATTCCATTTATTACACAGTTTAATCCCTTAGCTACAGACATTAAAAAAAAGTTATTCACAAACATTGGCACTTGGTTTTAAAAGATACCATTCTTCAATAATACCTTCCTAAGACCCCACGTGTATTATTTTCAAAATCTGATACACTTAAAAACAAATTGTCACCTAGCTGTCTTAAACTGGCCCATCAAAAAGTCTCCAATACCACATTTTTGGACCCTAAGGGCTTCTTTAGAGTTGAGAGTAAATGGGATGATCCCACATGTGTGCTGTAAATAGGTATTAAGTGTGTGAGTCCAATGAGTGAATAAGAGTATATAGGGAACAGGTCCATATATTGGTGAACAGTCTCATGTAGCCTATATTGGTGTGTGGTGCCGATGACACAGAATAATGACAATCACCGGAGCATGTATATATACCTTGTTCAGTGCCCCTGTAATAAGCAGTATATAGGGCGCACTACAAGGAAATTAAAACTCCGTTTTGCTGAACACATTACTAATATACAAAAAGGTTTTCAACAACATAATTTGTCCAAACATTTTTCCGAATTTCACAATTGTAATCCTGCAGGTAATCTCTGTGTGGGAATGAACAAATTACCCCACAAGTGGAGGAGGGGGAATCTATAAATGCCATTTCTAGACTAGTGACAAAGTGGATACATGCTGTCAAAACACTTGTTCCACTAGGTCTCAATGTGGCTATAGATCTGGGTGCATTTTTGATGTAGTTTCCACTTTTTATCTATTTCCATGATTCCCTTTTATTTATCTCATCTTTCTATATATATATATATATGTATATATATATATATATATATATATATATATATATATATATATATATATATATATATATATATATATATACCGGTATATATATTGTTTATCTGCTGTGTTATCATGAAGAAGTATATATTTTATATAATTAATTATTTTTAATGTTATTTATTAACATGTTCTTTTGTTATTGTTAATTTTATGCTATGGGTTCTTAATCTCATATTGTCTGCACCTGTCACCTATATGAGGCTCTCATCTGGTTGGTATGGATGGTCCAGATTGTGACCCATCACAGCGGATTTCAATCTACTTAAGATCCTCATACAGGTGTGACTGCATACCCCTTGGAAAAGTCTGTTTAGACAAAACGCATAAGGCTACGGTAATCTTGTCGCCGAAATGTTCTAGCCTTTTTTACAGCATGCCTTATTCAAGGCAATTGGGACTTTAAACCGCATTCTTGGCCCAACCTCTCCGGATACTATAGGTGGGAATTGACCGTCATCGCGCAAATACCGCGAGACTTTGCAACGGAGGAGGAGACCTGGAGCACAAGCGTCGGATAGCAGACGGCGTTTCTTCGTGAGCGTGCAACGGATCCTGAGGCTACCAGTTCCTTTATTGCTGTTGAAGACCAGGATTTTATCTGGACATGCCCATTTTTATCTTCCGCTTCGTAAGTAAAATCTGTGCTTGTGCTGTGTCATATCTTTTTCATTTATAGGTCTCACTCAATCTCGGATTCTACAGATTGGGATATATTGTGATTAAGTCCAATCAGTGTTTATTAGTTTAAACATTGTTGCCAGTGGTTTGCGCCTTTTGTTTTTCTTCCCTCTATATTCATTGGAATTGTGTTTCCTATACATTGTGGCAGCATCCACCGGCACACTCATAATACTGTCTATTTTTATATTTTGCGCACCTTTATAAAGGAATACATTGAGAGTTAGCGCTCGTTTTCAAGTGTAGATTCCACCAAATGGAAATTGATCACTCTTGGCTCTAAGATCTGCCTGGAAATATGTACTAGAATTGTAAAGTCCAGTATTGTATTGCTGATGCAATATATAATGCAATAAAGCGCAGTTTAGCGTGAAACGCGTGGGAGGAGAGTTTTACCTGTTCTGTCCCTAGTATGTCATTTGTTTAACATGTAACCCAATAAATCTTTTTTTATTTTTGTATCACTTGGTGAGCTGTTTGGTGCCTTTCTACTGGGTAGCTGTTCAACCAATCTACCTTCATCCATAGTAGATTCCACCAAGGCTGATAAGGATGAGAGATGACCTGTTTTTAACACCACGGTAGTTCCTAGCACCTTCTTCTCCTCTCTTTGGCTACGGCCCCAGTGGTCACAGCTGCACGCGCGGCAGAGCGTGCACCCGTTTCAGCCACGACATGTGGTCTGTGGCTGTGCTTTCAGAGCAGAGCAGGAGATCCGACGGGGGCACGGCCTTGACGTCATGCGGCTCGTCCGCCCTCATTGGCTAAACCGCCACGTGTCCAATGTTCGGCCGGCCCACCAAAAGACAAAAGTCTTGTCTTTTGGCCAAGGTGGTCGCGCATCGCGGCTTGTGCGCGCACACACACACCGACTGGGGCCTGCCCCATAGGAGGGCTGTGCCTTGCGTGCGGCGCGGGTGCCGCCGTGGCCACTGGGGACCTAGCCTTTGAGAGCAAGCGAGGGCTGCATTGTCAGTTGCAAACCCAGTCTATGAGAGCAACAAACTCAGAACTGGCGACTCTCTCCAGTGTTTCCGCAGAACAGTCACTTGGCAGCCCAAGAAACGGCGTGCGAGTCTGGTAGCGACGGTAAGGAGGCGATAGGGAAATAAGTAACTGAAGGTGTATGGGATGCAAGGAGCGGCTCAGGGAGTAACGACACTGACTTTGCAAACACTGAGTTTGAAGCAGGGGACCCTGGTTATAATCCCAGTGTCAGCTCCTTGTGGCCTTGAGCAAGTCATTTTATCTCCCTGTACCTCAGGCACCAAAAACAGATTGTAAGCTCACCTGGGCAGGGACTCTGTGTCTGCCACATTGTATGTACAGCACTGCGTACACTGTCAGTGCTGTAACAGGAGGGAGGGGGAAAAGAGCTCGTATGGCCGAACTAGTATGACAAAAATAAGTGTCCTTGGGAGAGGACATGCCACAAATGTTTACTCTATCCCCCGTTGGGAGCAGTGTTTCCCATGCACTAATACTGCCATGGGAACGGCTTATGGTAGCATTATAACGTACCTCTCATTGCGGATATTCTGATCATTTATAATTAAATATGCGATCTCTCAAAAATGTTTAGTTGAAAGGAGACACGAACAAGCAAAATATGCAAAAACTTATTTTATGTACAGTTTTCCTTAGAAATAATAAAACAAAAATTAAATGATCGGACAGCAAAAACCTAACAAAAAAGCAGCCCTCTTTCCAAATAGAAAAAGAAAGGCAGCCTTTCCCCCCCACTCTCCTGCAAAACACAAGACAATACAGTATGTTCAGCGTGCTACAGATAAACAAATTAGCAGGAAGCATTGTAGAATGCATACAAAAGTAAAATAAAACAAACAGTTATCAGATTTCTCCTTCACTGTACATGGTTGCTTACATACAATATATTACAGTGCAATATTTCTGCGGGCATATTAGTCTTGAAGACGTGCACATTAATTGTATATTGTTTTAACCCTTCAATACACAAACTAAAGCAAGCGTCAAAAATGTTACAGAGCTTTTTAAAACCTCTAGGTCTCTTACCTCACTGTTACAAGCATAAAGAGCTATTGTGCTGGTCCATTACACCGTGTCACTAAAATCAGGATTTATTTATTATTGCTAACCAAATCACAGCTGGATGGACTTATAAAACATCAAGGTGACGCATGGTGTATATGTTAAGTATTCTCTTATGAATACACACGCTTACAAATCACATTGTATGACCTCGGGGGAAAAAGCACCATGGCTCATACTTACTAATCGCGCTCCGCTATGATTCCTACTAATCGCGCTCCGCTATGATTCCTACTGACGCCGGAAGACACCTTACAACCTGTATGTGAATACGTTATAAGTTGTCATCTGCCACCGGAAGGTGTCGTATGGTAGAGCACCGTTTAATAAACATTGGCCCTTATGTGCTTCAGTTACATCGGTAATTAGGAAGCCACCCTAGATTGTTCCTATTTGAAGCACCAGAAATATGCTGCCAAGATTCTCTCGACAGAAGATGCATGAATACCTGAAGTTCAATTAGGAAAAAGTGGCAACCGCCTCCCCAGAAAGCCTATACGACTTTAACTTATATAATGTTAGTATCTTGCCCTCTTAAAATATCCGTCTTTTTTTTTTTAAGTGTTAAAATTCACGATTTTGTTTAGTGTCAGAGGTAACCACTTGGACTGCTCCGGGAAGAGCTCCATTTTAACCTTCCCGTCACTTAATGTTTGAAAAGTTTATATCTCCGAAGCGAGAGGGGGTATTTTCTAAATAAAGTGTTGGAAAGGGCAAGAGATCTCAAGTACACAATATTCAAGAGGCGCTGTACCACTGTACAATTATTACAGGACTGCTTAATAAGTCACGGTGTTAACGTCTACAAAATAATCCTTTTATACTAGGACTCCCCAAGTTCCGTAATCGAGAGCAACGATATACCCGCTACTAATGATTTCTAATCATTAACAGTTTAACCAGCCTCACGCTGATGAGATCTAAAAGGTCGAAACAGCTGTCTGGGAGTAGGTTTACAGGCTGTACATTTATTTAACCCAGGCTGTACTGAAAAAAAAAAAACACTGTGTAATCCGGCAGGCATAAATTTATAGGGGATCCATGTTAAAATGGACAAGAAGCAAAAGGTGACACTTTGTGCTCATTTGAATGTCATTACCCAGAATCCTTGGCTGCAATGGAAGCGCTGTATGCCAAGAGATAATGGGGAAAAGACGGATTGCGGACCTGTCTGAGACGTGCAAATGTGCTCACAAGTGGTATTGTAATTTGCTATAATTAAGAATTAACCGAGCTCTAGTTATCACTGAGACAACTTGCTTTGGTATGTGTTGCCCTGAAATCTTGGGCTATTGGTTGCTCTTGATGATTGAAGTCTCTGTAACAGGGACCAAACAGCTGATTTCAGAGCCAGGTGATGCAGAGACAAGGACAGGATATGCACGGGGGCTGCTCTCTGTTATAGCAGTAGCATTTCCTCAAGTGTAGTCTCTATCCTATCTGTGGCAGGAGTAGGATGGACAGTGGCACACATTTGGTCCTATGGCCTAGTCGAGAGGTGGGATGAGACCAAGATTTTTTGGGTCTGTGCACCCCGGCTGGAGAAGTCCCGGGGGGGGGGGGGATTCGTAGTAGATTACGTCTGTATGAAGCTCACAGAGCGCAAGGTTACGCCCCAATGCAGCGACACACTGGTACGTCAAACCGTTCCCAGCATGAACCCTTGATGTCAAGGATATACTTCCCTCATTCCTGACGTTCCTGGGCCTTCTGGCTAAGAGGGGACAACATTTTTCAACCCACCCGGCCCATTTGGGCTGGGGTGCTCCGGCACGACTCAAGCCCTACGGCTGGTCACCGTCCCTCTTCGGAGGGAAAAAAGACTTGGACTTTCTTGCAGGCCTTTTGGCTGAAGGGAGGAGAGATGGACGTTCCGAATCCTGACGGAGGACAGCGTCAAAGAGCCCTAGCAGCTTCCTGGCCTTCAGCCTGAATATTTTTGGGAGGAGTAGCAGGACTTGTTCGACTTCGGGAGGACAATCTCAAGGAGAAGCCCCCAAGCCGCTGAAGCAGCTGGAGTTCAAGGGGGGTGGGGAGGGGGGGGGTTTAAAAAAAAACTAATAAAAAAAACCCAGTAGCATTTCCTTCCTCCAGTCTGTATCTTTACACGCTGAGCAGGTTCACGCTGTGGACTGCTGGAGCGAAGCCTTGGAGGTGTTCAGAAGGTCCTGGGGAAGGCTCTCTCTGGCTTGTTGCATTCGCCGCCTTGCTTTCTGAAAGGCGTCTGCAACAAAATAAAAAGGTTAGGGTTAAACACAAAACTGGGATAACAGCAGGAAATAGATTCCTGCAATGCACAGTGTATTAGATATTTAATGAAGCATTTGGGTAGCTCTGCTGGCTGATAATATACATCTCATGCATTTACCACCATGACCCCTTGCAGACGCACCCAATATAACACCCCACCTAGCGTCTCTGTAAGTTCTCCCCACTTACCACTTAGATTGTAAGCTCTTCGGGACAAGTACTACTTTTCCTAATGTCTACTTTTATATATGACGCGCTTATTCCAATGATGTTGCGTGTTACTGCTGTATAGTGCTACGTACATGGATGGCGCTATACACAAAGATATTATAATATGTATGTACAGCTGATCCTTTTCCTCCGCTGTGTAGCCTCAGCTGCATTTTATTTGTGGACTTATTATTTTAGGACGATTTGGTGCCTACCTGAAACAATTTTGGGAGTTCCAGAGCTGTATCAGTATCTGGCACATCTGCTTGGAAATGGTCACATGCAAAGCCAGGTTTAATACAGCGGGTTACGCAGGAATGTGCTTCCATGCTGTTTAAATGCTCTTAACACATTTGGGGTTTTCAAATCATAACATAAATATGAGGAGAGGGGAAAGAAGAAGTTGTGCTTATCATGTACATTTTACACCCTTCCACCAAAGTAACTGATTATTATGTAATGGGATAGTCCCTTCCCAAGTCCAACGTGACAAAGGAAAGTGACGAGGTATAATAGTTGCATAGGATTCATGTAGCTTCATTGACACCTTCAAAAAATTTAAATTTAAATCAGAAAAGTAGACGTATTTTTGTCATATTGTTTTTAAACCGGAACATTTCCTGGTATACTAATGCTTGGAGGGTTTTTAGAATCTTCCTCCATTATGTCTTGTGGCGAATATGCATGGAATCAGCGGCCCTGGCGAAAAGGGAAAAAAGGTCTATTTCTCAACACGTAGAGTGGTGACTTTAGGGATACAGGCAAATAACAGTGTCAGTGCTTGTCAGATCGCAAAGACCACATTTTCTTCTTTGAAAATGAGCTAGAGAGCAAAAGATAGAATGATGCGTTTCTTGCAACTAAAATAATAATACACAAACCGATGAGTTATGGAAGTCTTGCCTAACTTTTCCAAAGACTTCCATAACTTTATTTCATACAGCGCTTTCCTCCCAATGGGACTCAAAGCGCTTCACAATTACAGTATAGTGCACAGTAGCAGCACATGGAATTTTTAAAGGCAGAGTCCCTGTCCAGGTGAGTTTACCATCTATGATTTTGGTGCCCGGGGTCACAGGGAGCTGACACTAGGGATTGAACCAGGTTCCCACTCAGTGTCATTACTCACTGAGACACTCCTCCTCTCCTGCAATTCCTTTTGAAGCGGAGAAGATTGACGCATGTGTACATCCACTGCGCGTCTCACAGCCATTGGACAACGTCTCAACTGTGGTGCTATAAATAGATCATTCAAGCACTCCGTTTTTAAGCCCCCGGACGAAGCCAAGGTGGCGAAACGATCGTTGGGGCCGTGTCTGTACTCCCTGATGCCTTGTGCCCTATCCCGATTTACTGCTGAGCTGTCCTGTGCTAATCTGGATCAAGTTTTTTTTATCTCATTCACGCATTTGTGACTTTGCATTTACTTTGCCTTGACTCATTGCAGTATCATAGCATTGTTATGCTGTTACATCTGGTGCACTGCACATTTCCATTACTCTTGACTCTATTCCTTGCTATTACCTAGTTCCCTTTACATTTGTGATAGGTTAATGGTGTTTTTCACTGTTGATAGGGACTGTAGGGTAAGAGGTGTCTTTGATCATTGTGGTTATATTTGGTATGTGTGCTTTTGTACCATTTATTATAGTAATCTGTGTGGATGATTTATGCCTGATCCATTTTTCCACCTATATATTATAACTTCAAGACCAGCTGGCCTCATTGGGGAGAGGGTTTATTTTAGACTCTCTTTCTCAATTAGTTTACTTATATGAGGTTTAATTGAACATTTACTAACTTGCTTATGTATATCATTGTTTGAATGGGTTTTTCCCTATTTATAATTATATAAGGTGGCATCGGGGATTGTTTTAACTTATATGTGTATATTCTTTGACGTTCTTAATACAATTTGTATGTTCACATTTGAGTATATCTTAGTGCTATTATTGGAACACAATATATATATATATATATATATATATATATGTCTCCAGGTTAAGGTTGCCCAGGAGTCATAAATCACCAGTAAATATTTATACACAAGTCTCGTCTGGTTCAAGGGGTCCAGTTATGGTCCTCTCTGTGAGGGTGAACTCAGGCCGCACCGTAGCACAGATACACTGTGGAAAGAGGGGTTACACAGCCAATTACACGGATAATGATTTACATGAAAGAAACATTTTGACCCATACGTGAGGCTGCTCACCATATATCAAAATATCTCTACCATACAAACATAGGGACCTATTTAGCAAAGTCTCCCGGCGCAAATAAATCACACCAAATTTACCAAGGAAAAACAGTCCCTTAGAAACCAACGAGATTCTCTCCTCTGATAAATCTGGGGTTGTTTGCAGTCGGGAGACTGATCAATGGCCTCATAATCGCCTCCCTCGTGGGGTTTTATGGAGTGTTTTGGTACTTCAGGTATAGGGAAAACGTGACCCAGGATCACAAATAATATACACTCCTTGAGAAAGCGCCAAACTTCTGCAAAATGTGTGAGAGGTCGTTTTATTAACGACCAAATAAAGCCATCTTTATATTTTTATACAAAACGGGGTCCCGCGCTATTTTTTGCTCGCTGTGGCTGCGTATTTTTCCTTTTGTTCATGCTTCACAAATAATATATTACCTGATAAGTGCAATATTTACAGGTCGTCATTTTCACTCAGTATTGCCAAAGTATACCCTGCAGTACACTCAATAACCACCGTGTGGCGCTGGCTACGGTTATCATATGGAATATATACTGCGATCTAAATAATACCCACAGTGTGTCACTGGCAATCACTATAACCCACACCGAATCCAACTTGCAATGCATATAATGATCACTGGGTGACCGTTTGTAGTATACGGGTATATATGCTTGAATTAGCATCTTTGTTTCTCGTGTCGCTGACGGCGCACAAAGTTCTGACCTGCAAGAGATATACACTTCTCTAGGACCAATATAGCAAGGTACTGCTTTAAGACCTGCGCTTCCGCAAGCGCGCGGAAGCGCAGGCGAGCCCCTACTAAAGCCGCTCTAATTGCGGCTGTAGGGGCTCAGTGCTGAGCGGGAGCGCGCGTCAGCACGCTTCCGCCAGCAAGCGCCAAACATGGCCAAGGCCTTACACGGACCCATGGAAAACATTGTGCAAACCGTGTGCATTACACTCCGTGTAGTCAGTGAGCACACAACATCAGTGGCACTTTGTTACCTATACAGAATACACTGCTCTTACACAAACCAAAATGAAGCTTCTCCTCCCACCCACCCCAGGTCTAACCACACGGAATATATCACACAATGTGCAAAATGGCCACAAGGTGTCACCACTCACTGGAACAGAATAGATTATGCAATATACTGTACACACAAATACTTCTTATAGACACAAAGGAAGCCTACTACCGGGGCTTCTCCAGCTGCCGTCACCGGCACCACGGCTGTCTCCCAGGCCCCAGAGATACTTTACGTCCATTTCAGACAAGTCTCACTTGCAGCCTATGGCTCTTTCTACCACTGTCACGGATCAGTATTAATAACAAATGTATAATATATATTTTTTTAAAGTAAATAGCATATATATATATATATATATATATATATATATATATATATATATATATATATATATATATATATATATATATATATACAGACACACACACACACACACACACACACACACACACACAATGAATACAGCCAAGTATGATGATCATCCACATAATTATTAATATTGAAGTTGTCTGTGAGAGGGGTAAGTTTGAGAACTGTGGTCCTAGTTGATAAAGAAGTAGGAGGGGAAAAAAAATATCAAGTGGGGTCTAGGAGGGCACCAGCCACAAATGATCCCTCAGGTTTACTGGTTTCCACAACCAGATGATGTCACTGGTTTCATTCCCAGATTCCTTCAAACATCGCCCCCCAGAATCTACTTTAGATTCCATAACTAGGGTCTACAGCAGGGGTGCTCAACGCCAACGGGTCAGGTTTTCAGGATATCCCAGCTTCAGCACAGGTGACTCAATCAGTCGAAGACTGAGCGCCTGTGATTGAGCCACCTGTGCTGAAGCACAGATATCCTGAAAACCTGACCCGTTGGGGGGCGGCTTGAGGACTGGAGTTGAGCACCCCTGATCTTAGTGCTGCGTGTCCTGAGAAAATGAACAATACTCCAAATATTGTGTTAACCCCTTCACTGGAAAAGAGGCCTGCCACACATGGATTTGGCAGGCGTTGCAACCCCCCCACCTGCACCTAGTCTAACATGGCACCAGCATCTAATAACATGCACAATAAAATGGTGCAATATGAGCCCTGACCACATGAGGACACTGTTCTACACAGAAGTACACGGCTTCCGAGTGGAGTGAGACACGTACCAAGGACATTGTGAATGGAGCTTTGCTGGCTGGAGCCTCCCAGACGATCTAACACACTCTGCATCCTTTTCCTCAGAGAGCTGCTGTCAAGGAAGGATCTGCAGAGGAACACGCACATTAAGAGAGCCCAGAGAAATAAAGGACCCAGTGAATGATACAATTAACTCAATCATTTAAAATCAGTGGCGAGGGTCTCAAAATTGAAGTAGTTGCAAATGTGCCCGATTGGAAGAAACACTACACCCATTAAATGTTAAATATCGGATCTGTGGACTTTATTTTTTTTAGAAAGGCTTATACCAGCTTTCGGCTACAAATTCGGGCTTTTCTTTTGTGTGAAATCCCTTGGTTCCAATGCTAATGCCATGTATTAAATCGATCGTCCTTTCCTCAATTGACCGAAGGCCAAATGAATAATAGTATAAATCTAGGGTGGAGTGACACATTTTGACCCCAAAGCTTTAGCCATACAGAAACGCAGACGCAGAGAGGAGTGCTCGTACCGGGACTGCTGCACACAGTGGAATCGGAAAGTGACGCTCCCCGTTGTCTGTGTTCTAAAGCCGAAGCGACTGAGACGTTCTCCCTGCAGGGGGGAAAACAGTCAGTGATTCTCAGACACGACTGAGCAACCGTGCACCCCGCTCTCTGATGGATTGTATTTTTAGACAGAGACTGTTCAACTGGCAACCCAGAGACAATGGGAGTTGAGTTGCGCTAGACACTGCGAGGGGAGATCAAGCGAACAGAGATTCACAAATCTTAGCGAGCTCAAAATTCCCAAATATTATCAGAAAGTAGCCACTGGAACACTGCTCGGCACGTAAACGTCAGATACACAACAGAAAAACAAAAAGGAGTCCCCAATGCGCATCCAATTGATATACAACTCATTTTATCCATTTATATATTTTCTTCTAGTAAGCAAGGCTACTCGTGTATAACCTTTGCTGCCACCATAAGCTCGGGAAAGATAGATTTTTCTTCCACTTGGAAAAATAAAAAAAATGTTAGGAGCGTTTCTGGATTATTTGGAACCATATTTAACCCCTTGGGTGCTGGAGGGCCAGAGCGCCATGGTCACTCCGGCACACGCAATCACGTGTCCGCTCTCTGTAGCGGTCGCGTGATCGCTCCGTCGCAGGTGACGGAACGGGAGGAGTCGCCGACCCCGCCCTCCGCCATGACGTCAGATCGCACAGGACAAAATCTCCCCTAAAACCACATGCATTTTTGGGGGGGACGTAGCTACATCATGGGGCCCCCCAGGGTGCCAGAACCCATAATGTAGTAGCTATGTCCCAGGGCATCCAAAAGTTTAATATAGTACTTATAATTTGTAACCCCTTAGACCTTACATGCAGGACGCTAACCCTTGCTATTGAGAAGGGGTGGCCAACTCCAGTCCTCAAGAGCTACCAACAGGTCAGGTTTTCAGGACATCCCTGCTTCAGCACAGCTGGCTCAATCAGTGGCTCAGTCTGACAGAGCCCCCTGTGCTGAAGCTAGGATATCCTGAAACCTTGACCTGTTGGTAGCCATAGAAGACTGAAGTTGGCCACCCCTTATCAAGATCATTATGTTGCATTTGTTTTATATTTAGCGGAGGAAATACAAAGGGCACAGTATAAGATCGGTAGTGTAGGAACACCCCCAATGAGTCCACCTTGACGTGTTCGCAGGCTTAACATGTTTTGGCCAAAAGATTGCACTGAATGACCCATACTTTTTGGAAGAAAATATATGAATCCAATAAATAATTTGCCGTATTGAACGGGCATTGAGGCTACTTTGTTTGCTGTGCAGAGAGGTACAAACATGGAAAGATAGAGAGCGTTCGACTGACAGAGTAACACAAGAGATACTACATTATTGTCCGCTGGCCTTGCTCATCCATATGATCCAGCCCCCTGTTGAACAACCACCACCAGTAGGGCCAACCCCTGGCTTCTGATCACATGAAGATGTCCGTCCGGGTCAGGTTGTGAAATTGGGCTGGTTGTTGGAAAAGTCCGAACTGGCTGAAAATGTCCACAGAGTTATTCCAAGTATTCAAGGGGAATATTCTGCCAGCTTCGGCTCTTACATCAGGAATCCCAATTTCAAAGCCTAGCCTTTTTAAATCCCCCCCCCCCCCTCCTCCCTTTCTTTACCTAGATGGGAAGCAGGGGGTCCCAGGGCTGAAACGTGCTAATTTTCAGCTCTGGTTCCCGAGATACAGCTGGAGGTGGTGCCAGTACCATCCCCTACAGGGGAACAAAATGTCCGTTTAAATAGCCTGCATCACGTGGGTCAACAGGACTCAGCCATCTGTTGCAACTTCCTATGGGCCAGTTTAATGCAGGGGATTTCAAGAACAGGAAGTCCAGGCGCTGCCTTCTCTGCATCCCATCCGGGCAAATGGAAAAGGTGGGGGGGGGGGGGCGCGGTGGGGAGGTGCTGCTCCTTTAACCATTGCAATGGTCAGTGATATGGAAACAGCCGAGACCCCTGTGTTCTAAACTCCTAGTTCCCGGACACACGGCCCTGTGTGGGGCGCATGGTACAGACACACAGAGAAGCTCAGTCACCTGGAAGGTCCCTGGCACTCTGATGTAGGTCATGTCCTCCAGCTCTGGAGATCCCCCGATGAAGAACCTTCTGAGTTCAGAGACTGTTCCCAGCTCCACGGGCCTCCATGTCTGAGCGGTTAAGGTATGCATCCCTGAGCAGGGAAGAGGTGTTATGTGAATGGGACGCCCTCCGAACTGCTTAACGATATCCTAGTTGCTAAACGGGATTGCTCCTTCAAATCTTCGGCAGGAACGTTGCTTACAGCAGCAGTATGAAATCTGTCGTGAAGCACTCGGCCATGTAACGCTATCTGACCTTTTCCAAGGAGCTTTTCATTTACAGGACTCCCCATTCCCCCCAAATTAACACACATTGACGTAAAGTTACACGAGAGCCACAAAATACATGAACCCTGTTGCTGCCAGATGGATCTGCAATGCATTGTGTTATAGTCCCTTCTGGCACAGAGAGGATTAATAGAAGGAATATTAATGGACGATGTTTTAATAGTATCCCTGCACCCGTAGTGTACTTCACTGAAACTGCGGCCTCGCTCACACTTGCCTGGAGTCTCTGGCAGCACAACAGATCCATATCCTTCCACTCGGTATCTCTGCCAGAAATCCAGAGACAGCACCTCAAAGTACAGCACAGGCCACTGCGGGACGTCTGAAACAACAACCAATGGCTGTAACCTGCAGGCCCTGCTGCTGGGACTAGGCTGGGTCTGCCGCTGGGACTAGGCTGGGTCTGCCGCTGGGACTAGGCTGGGTCTGCCGCTGGGACTAGACTGGGTCTGCCGCTGGGACTAGACTGGGTCTGCCGCTGAGACTAGGCTGGGTCTGCCGCTGGGACTAGGCTGGGTCTGCCGCTGGGACTAGGCTGGGTCTGCCGCTGGGACTAGGCTGGGTCTGCCGCTGGGACTATGCTGGGTCTGCCGCTGGGACTAGGCTGGGTCTGCCGCTGGGACTAGGCTGGGTCTGCCGCTGGGACTAGGCTGGTTCTGCCGCTGGGACTAGGCTGGGTCTGCCGCTGGGACTAGGCTGGGTCTGCCGCTGGGACTAGGCTGGGTCTGCCGCTGGGACTAGGCTGGGTCTGCCGCTGGGACTAGGCTGGGTCTGCCGCTGGGACTAGACTGGGTCTGCCGCTGGGACTATGCTGGGTCTGCCGCTGGGACTATGCTGGGTCTGCCGCTGGGACTAGGCTGGGTCTGCCGCTCGGACTAGGCTGGGTCTGCCGCTCGGACTAGGCTGGGTCTGCCGCTGAGACTAGACTGGGTCTGCCGCTGGGACTAGGCTGGGTCTGCCGCTGAGACTAGACTGGGTCTGCCGCTGGGACTAGGCTGGGTCTGCCGCTGAGACTAGACTGGGTCTGCCGCTGGGACTAGGCCGGGTCTGCCGCTGGGACTAGGCCGGGTCTGCCGCTGGGACTAGGCCGGGTCTGCCGCTGGGACTAGGCCGGGTCTGCCGCTGGGACTAGGCCGGGTCTGCCGCTGAGACTAGGCCGGGTCTGCCGCTGGGACTAGGCCGGGTCTGCCGCTGGGACTAGGCCGGGTCTGCCGCTGGGACTAGGCCGGGTCTGCCGCTGGGACTAGGCCGGGTCTGCCGCTGGGACTAGGCCGGGTCTGCCGCTGGGACTAGGCCGGGTCTGCCGCTGGGACTAGGCCGGGTCTGCCGCTGGGACTAGGCCGGGTCTGCCGCTGGGACTAGGCCGGGTCTGCCGCTGGGACTAGGCCGGGTCTGCCGCTGGGACTAGGCCGGATCTGCCGCTGGGACTAGACTGGGTCTGCCGCTGGGACTAGGCCGGGTCTGCCGCTGGGACTAGATTGGATCTGCCGCTGGGACTAGGCTGGGTCTGCCGCTCGGACTAGGCTGGGTCTGCCGCTGGGACTAGGCTGGGTCTGCCGCTGAGACTAGACTGGGTCTGCCGCTGGGACTAGGCTGGGTCTGCCGCTGAGACTAGACTGGGTCTGCCGCTGGGACTAGGCTGGGTCTGCCGCTGAGACTAGACTGGGTCTGCCGCTGGGACTAGGCTGGGTCTGCCGCTGGGACTAGGCAGGGTCTGCCGCTGGGACTAGGCCGGGTCTGCCGCTGGGACTAGGCCGGGTCTGCCGCTGGGACTAGGCCGGGTCTGCCGCTGGGACTAGGCCGGGTCTGCCGCTGGGACTAGGCCGGGTCTGCCGCTGGGACTAGGCCGGGTCTGCCGCTGGGACTAGGCCGGGTCTGCCGCTGGGACTAGGCCGGGTCTGCCGCTGGGACTAGGCCGGGTCTGCCGCTGGGACTAGGCCGGGTCTGCCGCTGGGACTAGGCCGGATCTGCCGCTGGGACTAGACTGGGTCTGCCGCTGGGACTAGGCCGGGTCTGCCGCTGGGACTAGATTGGATCTGCCGCTGGGACTAGGCTGGGTCTGCCGCTCGGACTAGGCTGGGTCTGCCGCTGGGACTAGGCTGGGTCTGCCGCTGAGACTAGACTGGGTCTGCCGCTGGGACTAGGCTGGGTCTGCCGCTGAGACTAGACTGGGTCTGCCGCTGGGACTAGGCTGGGTCTGCCGCTGAGACTAGACTGGGTCTGCCGCTGGGACTAGGCTGGGTCTGCCGCTGGGACTAGGCAGGGTCTGCCGCTGGGACTAGGCCGGGTCTGCCGCTGGGACTAGGCCGGGTCTGCCGCTGGGACTAGGCCGGGTCTGCCGCTGGGACTAGGCCGGGTCTGCCGCTGGGACTAGGCCGGGTCTGCCGCTGGGACTAGGCCGGGTCTGCCGCTGGGACTAGGCCGGGTCTGCCGCTGGGACTAGGCCGGGTCTGCCGCTGGGACTAGGCCGGGTCTGCCGCTGGGACTAGGCCGGGTCTGCCGCTGGGACTAGGCCGGGTCTGCCGCTGGGACTAGGCCGGGTCTGCCGCTGGGACTAGGCCGGGTCTGCCGCTGGGACTAGGCCGGGTCTGCCGCTGAGACTAGGCCGGGTCTGCCGCTGGGACTAGGCCGGGTCTGCCGCTGGGACTAGGCCGGGTCTGCCGCTGGGACTAGGCCGGGTCTGCCGCTGGGACTAGGCTGGGTCTGCCGCTGGGACTAGGCCGGGTCTGCCGCTGGGACTAGGCCGGGTCTGCCGCTGGGACTAGGCCGGGTCTGCCGCTGGGACTAGGCCGGGTCTGCCGCTGGGATTAGGCCGGGTCTGCCGCTGGGACTAGGCCGGGTCTGCCGCTGGGACTAGACTGGGTCTGCCGCTGGGACTAGGCCGGGTCTGCCGCTGACAACTCACCGTCTGACTCCACCTCTTCGGACAGGAAGACCTCAAAACTGAACGGATAGCAGAAGTACGCAACGCTCTCCTGGAGACAGGATCAGACAGAGAGGACAATACGGTATGTTCACAGAGCAGGACATGCACATAGGGATATACAGCAAGAGGGCTTCAAAACAGAGACAGCAACAGAGAAGCAGCCTGGACTTAAGGAAAGGAAAACAGAGGAAGAAAACTAAAGTGCATGGCAAAGAGTGAGCACAAGAGAATAGGTTCAAGTGTGATGTACGTCACAGAGAATCAGTACTACCTTTCTCTTTTTAATATCTCTTCAGAGGATATCTTACAAAAAAAGCACTCTCCCAAACAGCTATTTTTGTTCACCCGTATTTTGTTACACTCAGTATAAAGTGCTGTCTGCCGCACGGATCTCTACAGCGTCTGCGATCCGTGGTCGCCGGGCAATTAGATATTCCAATACAAAATACACGCGTGGCAACGCTGTTACCTGCAGGAAATCTCCTGATTATGCTGAGATTTACATTCTAGTTGCCTAGCAACTGGGTCATGGGAGCACACCATGGTTGAGCTCCACACAAGCCCCGTCTCATTGGTCCAGATTAAAAATAAATAAATACAAAAAGATTTCACAGTGCACAGTTTTAGAGCCGGGGCGGCGAACTTCAGTCAGGTCAGGTTTAAGGACATCCCTGCTTCAGCACAAGTGGCTCAATCAGTGGCTCAGTCATTGACGGAGCCACCTGTGCTGAAGCAGGGATATCCTTAAAACCTGACCTGTTGGTGGCCCTTGTGGACTGGAGTTGGCCGCTCCTGTTTGAGGGTGATGCTTTCCTGCATTCAAACTCATCACCATCACACGCGGAGAGTGGCAGAGGCTGAGTGGGCGCCTGAAAGAGGCAGCCAGGCACAGGGGGATGAATGGCTGTGTTTGGGTTTCCGGAGCCCTTACCCTGCCGTGGGTTTTTGTTTTACAGCTTTGCGTCACTCCTGAGAGCTCCTGGAAGGCTGGGCTGGACCAGTCTGCGAGGGAGAGAAACAACCGCGCTATACGCAGAGCAAGCATCGTATCACGTCATCATCACACCGCGCTTTGTAACGGAGTCAGAAGCACCTTTACATTGTAGGACCCGTAGACCAGCTGACTCCTTACCTATCAGTGTGTGTTCAAGTGATAGTATTTTTGTATGTTAAATATACTGTATATGTTAAATGTTATTGTCTCGCAACCCCCGTTGCACTGCAGAATATGCCGGTGTCTCATACGTACATTTTACGAATAATAAAGGTCTGATGCTTTAAAGGCTCTTTTCATATGCGATCTAGCAAATTCAGTTAGAGGATGCTCAACAGTCAATAAAAACAAATGTTATTAGAAAGCGTATTATTTAAAAACAATACCCGAAAACAGGTACGAACCCCTTTTAAATGCGCTCTAAAAAGTATCAATAATAAAAAATTTAAATATAAAATATAAATACACATACTGTACTTAGTTAAGTTATGGTGGGGAAAAAAAGTGATAAAAACCCTCCACAGCAAAGCATATAGCAAATGGAAATATTACTGTGTGCTCATTTGCATGTCTTAGAGAGATCTGCAACCCCGCCTTTCACCATTATCACCCAGCGCTTCCACTGCAGCAAGGGATTCTGGGAAATGACATGCAAATGAGCACACAGTGCCACCTTTTGCTTCAAAACCATTCAACATGGTTCCCTATAAGCTTAAGGCTTAAGCTTGCTGCATAGTCACAGCTTTGAGCACAGCCTGGGTTAAGATGCATATCAGGTAAACCCACCCACAGACAGACAGACAGAAAGAGACTTTCAAGAAATATATTCAGCACCTTGATTTAAACTATCAAAATAAGTAATAAACTAAGAATTCAATTGTTAGACCGCTAAATAAGTATTCCGTTTGTGCGGAAACAGCAACCAATTTAAACTCGCCCGGTAAATTTAAGGAAGGAAAATAACAACATATTAAAACTCAATGGGCTTCATTTATAGGCGTCCCTAGAAAGTCCCGTACACCAAATTGTTGCTTAATAGATTTTTGCATCTTGGTATCTTTGTGGAACAGTCAGGACTACGACCCTCAGTGAAATGGACTTTGAACCACAAGTTCAGGCTCAGCCTGGATGCGGCTGCCTTTTAATGTCCAGTAGTGGTGAACACACACACACACACACCATCTGTGTTGGTTACTTACATTTCGGCAGCTCCATGAAGAAATGTACGTAAAGATTATCAAAGTCATATTCCTGCGCCGAGACTGGGATAAGAGAGAGACGAGAAAGTGTCACGGAGATTAAGGCAATAGATGGAAGACAGAGAGAGGAGGAATTCAAGAAGCGGAGCTGACAGGAGGGCACATTGGTCGAAGACGAATGGCAGAAGGAAAGTAAGGTGGGGGGGGGGGGGGTGGGAGTGAGAAGGCAGGAGGGGAAGGGAGAAAAAAAAAGTGGAGGGTACGCAAGAGAATATACGATCGGCCACAAATACATAGAGAAAGTAGGGAGATGAGATCAAAAGTGGAAAGGTATAAGGCCCATATTGACCACACTATGAAATGACCGCCTTGTTAAGGAAGCGTTAGCAATACATTAAGACTTGTATGAAAGCCATCAATCACATCAACATCTTCACAGCATATTAAATAGGTGGATCAGTGAGCAGTGATCATAAATGGGTGTCCCCATGGAAGGCTGCGCTTATAGTGCCTTGCGACAGCGACGTCGCTCGAAAACAAATACATTGACTCCGTCGCCAGCGCTTATAGTAAGCGCGACGGAGCGTCCAAAAAAATTGGTAGCCGGGTCTATTTGATTTCTTAGAGACAGTCGCCACATGTGACTGTCTCTAAGCCAATCAGAAGAAGCAATGCAGGAATAACCTGCCGCCAGTGCGCAAGGGCTAGAGAGAGTGTATAATCCGTATTGATAATAACACACAGGTAAGGCACTTAATGAAAAAGCATGCTTGTAGGTCCAGCGGCCAAATGAAGCAGGTTAGGGGGAGGGGTGATAACGGGCGACATTAAGAATCGCCGACCATCCTGAATGAGAACAGCCGGGCTGATGCTACGACACCCTCAGCCCACTCTGCCAATAAAATGCCTGCTGTCACGCTGTATCCAGTGTGTCCCGCTGAAGCGGAGATTATACACCGCAATGAGTGTCTGCAACGGTGTGTAGAATCCACGTGCCACCAGCTAAGGTATCCAGAACATCAAACAGAAGGAGCGGTGCACTGAGGTAAGTAGGGAAAACCAAAACGCAGCTCTAACAAAAACGGCTATTTATTGAAAAAAAAATGGACAAAAATCACTTAACTAGATGACTTCTGACACGTTTCATCCCGCAAGGGACTTTGCGGGATGAAACGCGTCAGAGGTCATCTAGTTATGTGATGTTTGTCCATTTTTTTTTCAATAAATAGCCGTTTTTGTTAGAGCTGCGTTTTGGTTTTACCTACTTACCTCAGTGCACCGCTCCTTCTGGTTGCTGTTCTAAACCAATCAGAGACCGCGGCCCGCCCCCTTTGGTGACGTCACTAAAAAAACAAATTACAACTATCGCGGGTGGCGACGGCATCGGTCGCGTCGCCAGCACTATAAGCGCGGCCTAAGGCAGCATTATATGCATTGCCTTCTCTTCCACTCCTGACCTGAAACCGGTGACTGGAGACCAGTGGCCCCACACTAGTCAACTTGTGGACCGCAGTACTCACACTCCTGTATGTGCCAGATCTGTGTCCGTGTCACCCAACCAGGGATAGGATAGAAATATGGCTATTCAGAAACCATGTTAACATAAATAGTGCCGTTTTAGATTGTGGCCCAACGCAGTACATATGAATTGGAAGTATTCAGCATATTAAAGTCTCAACGTATGAGACATTTCCCCATATTATAGTTTGCCTCTCATAGGAGGGGATTTGGGGTCCTACTGAGGGGTCTCACGTGTATCTCTTTCGTGGAATGAAGCGACCTAAATAAATGTACTCACCAACCTCCCCATTAACAAAGAGCCGGAGAGTGCCAGCAGGAGGCTGCAAAACCAACAGACAATAAGGAAACGGGTTAAGTGTACACTCAATAAAGTACACACAGATCTGCACAGTATGAGTGTGGTGGTGATCTAACCAAGGAATGGCAAACTCCAGTCCTCAAGGGCCAACAACAGGTCAGGTTTAAAGGATATCCCTGCTTCAGTCAATGACTGAGCCACATGTGCTGAAGCAGGGATATCCTTTAAACCTGACCTGTTGGTGGACCTTGAGGACTGGAGTTGCCCACAGCTGATTTAACCACAACGCATCCTCAACACTCAGAACCATCATATAAAAGTCAGGCTTAATCAGTACTCAATCATCGAAAAAGTTCTTCCTGGATCAGATTATTCGTTGAAATATGTTCTTTTAATCTTCCAGCAGAAAAGGAGGATTCTTCTTGTACTCTTTATCCTGACAGTAAAGCTCGTAACCAATTTTCAGGCCCAGGTTGATGACAGTCTTGATGACTGTCACAAGGTTGATGACACCTGAAATGTTTCTTTAAAGAATCAGACCCATGCTGGAGGGAAAATATACAGATAATAAACAACGTGTGCATGCGATAACTTTCCCTCTAATATGACATTTTGACTTATTTGTTTCCTGTGAAAAATAAATGTGCTTTTGCATTAATACCATATACTTATTGTGCTACACTCGTACCTGTTTAACTAATTAAGTTACCATAACTACTCACAAAGAACAACAAAAAAAACACACATTGGGATTTTACTATTTACAGAAACAGAACTCGACGGTTTGATCACGAAACATTGCGCAAGCGTCTTGAAAAAAATATTTAAAATACCAACATTTTGGACTCTAACATCACTGTAAACAGTTCACTTGGGCCCCCAAGAGTAACTGCACCTTTCATTTAATACTGATGAACATAAACAATGCACCTTAAATTCAGATTCAAATAGTTGAGTGTCAATCAAACACATCTCTTATGTTCAAACATTGATACACTGGAAAATGAAATGCGTCAGGTTTAGAAAGCTCTGTACTCAATCATTTTATCTGTGAAGAACTCGGATGTTGGTCCCTAAGAAGTCACAACGTACGGCCCAGCTGTATTTCTCCAGGACCAAAATGTGCCTGTGAGAAAGTATGATACAGAGGATGTGACCGCGAGAGAGGAGAGAGGCGACAGAGAGAGAAAGAGAGAGAAAGAGAGAGAGAGAGAGAAAGAGAGAGAAAGAGAGAGAAAGAGAGAGAAAAAGAGAGAGAGAGAGAGAGAGAAAAAGAGAGAGAGAGAGAGAGAAAAAGAGAGAGAGAGAGAGAGAGAGAGAGAGAGAAAGAGAGAGAGAGAGAAAAAGAAAGAAAGAGAAAAAGAAAGAGAGAGAAAAAGAGAGAGAGAAAGGAAGAAAGGAGAGAGAGAGAAAGAGAAAGAAGAGCGGCGTCGAGAGAAAAATAAGAGCGAGAGAGAGAGAGCGAGGCGAGAGAGCGAGCCGAGAGAGAGAGCGAGGCGAGAGGCGAGAGCGCGAGGCGAGAGAGAGAGCGAGGCGAGAGAGAGCGAGGCAAGAGAGAAAGAACGAGGCGAGAGAGAAAGGGCGAGAGAGAAAGAGCGAGGCGAGAGAGAGAGAGAAAGAGCGAGGCCGAGAGAGAGAAAGAGAGAGAAAGAGAGAGAAAGAGAGAGAAAAAGAGAGAGAGAGAGAAAAAGAGAGAGAGAGAGAGAAAAAGAGAGAGAGAGAGAGAGAGAGAGAAAGAGAGAGAGAGAGAAAAAGAAAGAAAGAGAAAAAGAAAGAGAGAGAAAAAGAGAGAGAGAAAGGAAGAAAGGAGAGAGAGAGAAAGAGAAAGAAGAGCGGCGTCGAGAGAAAAATAAGAGCGAGAGAGAGAGAGCGAGGCGAGAGAGCGAGCCGAGAGAGAAAGAGCGAGGCAGAGAGAGAGAAAGAGCGAGGCAGAGAGAGAGAAAGAGCGAGGCAGAGAGAGAGAAAGAGCGAGGCAGAGAGAGAGAAAGAGCGAGGCAGAGAGAGAGAAAGAGCGAGGCAGAGAGAGAGAAAGAGCGAGGCAGAGAGAGAGAAAGAGCGAGGCAGAGAGAGAGAAAGAGCGAGGCAGAGACAGAGAAAGAGCGAGGCAGAGACAGAGAGAGACAGAGAGAGAGCGAGGCAGAGACAGAGAGAGGCAGAGCAAGAGACAGAGAGCGCGAGGCAGAGCAAGAGAGAGCGCGAGGCAGAGCAAGAGAGAGCGCGAGGCAGAGCAAGAGAGAGCGCGAGGCAGAGCAAGAGAGAGCGCGAGGCAGAGCAAGAGAGAGCGCGAGGCAGAGCAAGAGAGAGCGCGAGGCAGAGCAAGAGAGAGCGCGAGGCAGAGCAAGAGAGAGCGCGAGGCAGAGCAAGAGAGAGCGCGAGGCAGAGCAAGAGAGAGCGCGAGGCAGAGCAAGAGAGAGCGCGAGGCAGAGCAAGAGAGAGCGCGAGGCAGAGCAAGAGAGAGCGCGAGGCAGAGCAAGAGAGAGCGCGAGGCAGAGCAAGAGAGAGCGCGAGGCAGAGCAAGAGAGAGAGCGAGGCAGAGCAAGAGAGAGAGCGAGGCAGAGCAAGAGAGAGAGCGAGGCAGAGCAAGAGAGAGAGCGAGGCAGAGCAAGAGAGAGAGCGAGGCAGAGCAAGAGAGAGAGCGAGGCAGAGCAAGAGAGAGAGAGAGAGGCAGAGCAAGAGAGAGAGCGAGGCAGAGCAAGAGAGAGAGCGAGGCAGAGCAAGAGAGAGAGCGAGGCAGAGCAAGAGAGAGAGCGAGGCAGAGCAAGAGAGAGAGCGAGGCAGAGCAAGAGAGAGTGCGAGGCAGAGCAAGAGAGAGTGCAAGGCAGAGCAAGAGAGAGAGAGAGCGTGAGGCGAGAGAGAGAGCGAGCGCGAGGCGAGAGAGAGAAGGGCGAGAGAGAGAGAAGGGCGAGAGAGAGAGAAGGGCGAGAGAGAGAGAGAAGGGCGAGAGAGAAGGGCGAGAGAGAGAGAAGGGGGCGAGAGAGAAGGGCGAGAGAGAGAGACGGGCGAGAGAGAGAGAAGGAGGCGAGAGAGAATAGGGAAATAGAGATGAAAAGTGAGAGATAGTGATCACCAGACACAGGCTGAGACAATAAAACAGAGGGTCAACAAAAGGAAATACAACATGACAGTGATAGCATCACCGGGCAACTCACCATCTCAAAGTCTGAGCCCACCAGGCTGCTCAGGTATTCCTGGTGTCGGCTGTATAGCTAAGGAATGAGTTGAAGATGAACCGGTTAGAAAACTCTGTCGTCAAAGCATACTGGGCCACGTAACAGTGCTCACCGGCAAGGAGTCGTATGGAATAGCACCGCTTTGTAAATATGGGCCATAATTAACTAATGTAGAGCTGCAAAGTACTGGCATACCCCGCATTAACGTACGCAATGGGACCGGAGCATGTATGTAAAGCGAAAGGGTACTTAAAGTGAAGCACTGCCTTTTCCCACATATCGATGCATGTACTGTACTGCAATCCTCATATACGTGCATAACTGATGTAAATAACACATGTGTAACAGGCTCTATTGTCTCCCCACTTGCGCACAGCTTCGGTACAGGTAGGGAGCCAGTATTGCTGTTCAAGACGTGCTGACAGGCGCATGCACGAGCTGCCATTTGCCTATTGAGCAATATGTACTTACTCGCGAGTGTACTTAAAGTGAGTGTCCTTAAACCGGGGTATGCCTGTACATAGATCTGGTTACTGCCCAGAAAAGTCTAACTTTAGGGTTCTTAGAAAACAATGTTGCACTTTTTTGATAAGCCGAAATAAAAAATGATTCAGAAACCAACTCGTTCCCCGTTGTATTAAGTTAAAGCCAGCACTACCTCTCCAGCCTCACCCACCCCCTAAGGCCTCTTCCCCTCAGGTTCCCCTACATCCATGTAGATGTTCTGTTCTCGCTCCTGCTCCTCTCTCTGAACACCCTCGGACACATGCTGCAGGGTGTATCTCCACAGCTCACGCCTCTGACTCTCCACCTCCAACCTAGGTGGGGAGAAAAAGATCTTACAGACTTTATCAACCCCTTATTCAACATGGTAAATAGCTTGGTAATGGACAGTCAACAACGTATTTATGTTCCACGCAACTGGATAGAACTTAATGCATAGTTACCTGTACATTACCCAACATATTGAACAAGAGCCACGAGTCGCCAACTTGATTTACCTGTATGGCCCCTTTGTGCCAGTGACATCAGGTTTCAATGTGATGACACCATTACTGTCTACACGAATGGTACAAAGGACGTGTTCATTCTCCCTGATGCCAAGCCTGCAAGGGATACGTGGGTAAATAAACTGGAATGCGAGCCAAGAGGCAAACCTAGAACATTAAACGTTGCTGACCAGGGCAGATCACTAATTTGGTACACCAAGTTTCCGAAGAGCATAAAGAGTGGGGTCAGTAAAGGGAGTGAAGGAGTTACAGTGGGCCAACTAAATAGAGAAGGGTTTAAAAGAAGAAGGATGGACGAGGACGGGGTACAGGTCAGAGGTCCACCCTAGGATGAGAAGGGGCTCACACAAGTCTTATTTAGGGGTAGGGAGAATTCATTAATTTGGTTGGTCACAGTGGGATAAACGAGGGAGGAACACACAGAACGAGCTGGCAAATGCAGGGTGGAATGTGGTGGGAAACAGAGAAGGCAGAAGTGGGAGAGTCAAGAATAGGGGAGAGATGGGTCACAGAGAGATGTGCTGTAGATATGGTAAATCTTGTAAGGTCATACCAATAAAAAGGGACTGGGGGGGGTGTGTGCGTGGAGCATGTTCAGTTTTTATTCTGCATGGTTTGACACACTCACTTTCCACTCGGCCCCAGGTCCCCCATGATGTACATGGTCTGCACAGGAGTGTTAATAACGTGGTTATGCCTAACAAATTCCTCGGAGGGATTCCATGTGACAAGACGAGTCCGCATCCCAACTCCATCCCTGGGAGAGACACAGATCATTAAAAATGTGTTTGAGAGATTTACGTGCAGTCGGGAAGTGAGTAATGCCATATACAGCACACTATCCGTCCTGTCACTCACAGCTGTCTTCGGTCCTGACGTCTTCGCCTGATGTTGGCCATTCGCTCTGTAAGGAACGTGGGAGTCTCCTGTTGGGAGGTCGTCACTGACTGACAGTGCTACAACAGAAAGGGAGAGAGGGGAGAGAAGAGGGGAGAGAAGAGCGGGGGAGAGAAGAGCGGGGGAGAGAAGAGCGGGGGAGAGAAGAGCGGGGGAGAGAAGAGCGGGGGAGAGAAGAGCGGGGGAGAGAAGAGCGGGGGAGAGAGAGAGGACGGGGGGAGAGAGAGAGAGGACGGGGAGAGAGAGAGAGAGAAAGAGGACGGGGGGAGAGAGAGAAGACGGGGGGGGAGAGAGGATGGGGGGAGAGAGAGAGGACGGGGGGAGAGAGAGAGGACAGGGGGGAGATAGAGGACGGGGGGAGAGAGGGGACGGGGGGAGAGAGAGAGGGGACGGGGGGAGAGAGAGAGGGGACGGGGGGAGAGAGAGAGAGGGGACGGGGGGAGAGAGAGAGAGGGGACGGGGGGGGAGAGAGAGAGAGAGGACGGGGGAAGAGAGAGAGAGAGGACGGGGAAAGAGAGAGAGAGAGGACGGGGGAAGAGAGAGAGAGAGGACGGGGAAGAGAGAGAGAGAGGACGGGGGGAGAGAGAGAGAGGACGGGGGGAGAGAGAGAGGACGGGGGAGAGAGAGAGGACGGGGGGAGAGAGAGAAAGAGGACGGGGGAGAGAGGGAGAGAGAAAGAGGACGGGGGGAGAGAGGGAGGATGGGGGGAGAGAGAGAGGACGGGGGGAGAGAGACGGGGGGAGAGAGAGAGGACGGGGGGAGAGAGAGAGGACGGGGGGAGAGAGAGAGGACGGGGGGAGAGAGAGAGAGAGAGGACGGGGGAAGAGAGAGAGGACGGGGGGAGAGAGAGAGAGGGGACGGGGGGAGAGAGAGAGAGGGGACGGGGGGGAGAGAGAGAGAGAGGACGGGGGAAGAGAGAGAGAGAGGACGGGGGAAGAGAGAGAGAGAGGACGGGGGAAGAGAGAGAGAGAGGACGGGGGAAGAGAGAGAGAGAGGACGGGGGAAGAGAGAGAGAGAGGACGGGGGAAGAGAGAGAGAGAGGACGGGGGAAGAGAGAGAGAGAGGACGGGGGAAGAGAGAGAGAGAGGACGGGGGGAGAGAGAGAGAGGACGGGGGGAGAGAGAGAGGACGGGGGAGAGAGAGAGGACGGGGGAGAGAGAGAGGACGGGGGAGAGAGAGAGGACGGGGGGAGAGAGAGAAAGAGGACGGGGGAGAGAGGGAGAGAGAGAGGACGGGGGGAGAGAGACGGGGGGAGAGAGAGAGGACGGGGGGAGATAGAGAGGACGGGGGGAGAGAGAGAGAGGACGGGGGGAGAGAGAGAGAGGACGGGGGGAGAGAGAGAGAGGACGGGGGGAGAGAGAGAGAGGACGGGGGGAGAGAGAGAGAGGACGGGGGGAGAGAGAGAGGACGGGGGGAGAAAGAGAGGACGGGGGGAGAGAGAGAGGACGGGGGGAGAGAGAGAGGACGGGGGGGGGAGAGAGAGAGAGGACGGGGGGGGGGAGAGAGAGAGAGAGAGAGGACGGGGGGGGGAGAGAGAGAGGACGGGGGGAGAGAGAGAGAGGACGGGGGGAGAGAGAGAGAGAGAGAGGACGGGGGGAGAGAGAGAGAGGACGGGGGGAGAGAGATAGAGAGAGAGAGGATGGGGGGAGAGAGAGAGGACGGGGGGGAGAGAGAGAGAGGACGGGGGGGAGAGAGAGAGAGAGGACGGGGGGGAGAGAGAGAGAGAGGACGGGGGGAGAGAGAGGGAGAGAGGATGGGGGGGAGAGAGAGGGAGAGAGGATGGGGGGGAGAGAGAGGGAGAGAGGATGGGGGGGAGAGAGAGGGAGAGAGGATGGGGGGGAGAGAGAGGGAGAGAGGATGGGGAGGGGGGGAGAGAGAGGATGGGGAGGGGGGAGAGGGAGAGGATGGGGAGGGGGGAGAGAGGATGGGGGGGAGAGAGAGAGGATGGGGGGGAGAGAGAGAGGATGGGGGGGAGAGAGAGAGGATGGGGGGAGAGAGAGAGGATGGGGGGGAGAGAGGATGGGGGGGAGAGAGAAGATGGGGGGGGGAGTGAGAGAGGATGGGGGGAGAGAGAGAGGATGGGGGAAGAGAGAGAGGATGGGGGGAGAGTGAGAGGATGGGGGGAGAGTGAGAGGATGGGGGGAGAGTGAGAGGATGGGGGGAGAGTGAGAGGATGGGGGGAGAGTGAGAGGATGGGGGAGAGAGAGAGAGGATGGGGGAGAGAGAGAGAGGATGGGGGGGAAGTGAGAGGATGGGGGGAGAGAGAGAGGATGGGGAGGGAGAGAGAGAGAGGATGGGGGGGGGAGAGAGGATGGGGGGGAGAGAGAGGGAGAGAGGATGGGGGGGGAGAGAGAGGGAGAGAGGATGGGGGGGAGAGAGAGGGAGAGAGGATGGGGGGGAGAGAGAGAGGATGGGGGGGAGAGAGAGAGAATGGGGAGGGGGGGAGAGAGAGAATGGGGAGGGGGGGATAGAGAGAGGATGGGGAGGGGGGAGAGAGAGAGGATGGGGGGGGAGAGAGAGAGGATGGGGAGGGGGGAGAGAGAGAGGATGGGGAGGAGAGAGAGAGGATGGGGGGGAGAGAGAGAGGATGGGGGGGAGAGAGAGAGGATGGGGGGGAGAGAGAGAGGATGGGGGGGAGAGAGAGAGGATGGGGGGGAGAGAGAGAGGATGGGGGGGAGAGAGAGAGGATGGGGGGGAGAGAGAGAGGATGGGGGGGAGAGAGAGGGTGGGGGGAGAGAGAGAGGATGGGGGGGAGAGAGAGAGGATGGGGGCGGAGAGAGAGAGGATGGGGGGGAGAGAGAGAGGATGGGGGCGGAGAGAGAGAGGATGGGGGCGGAGAGAGAGAGGATGGGGGGAGAGAGAGAGGATGGGGGGGAGAGAGAGAGGATGGGGGGGAGAGAGAGAGGATGGGGGGGAGAGAGAGAGGATGGGGGGAGAGAGAGAGGATGGGGGGGAGAGAGAGAGGATGGGGGGGAGAGAGAGGATGGGGGGGAGAGAGAGAGAGGATGGGGGGAGAGAGAGGATGGGTAGGGAGAGAGAGAGAGGATGGGGGGGAGAGAGAGAGAGGATGGGGAGGGAGAGAGAGAGAGGATGGGGAGGAGAGAGAGAGAGGATGGGGGGGAGAGAGAGGGAGAGAGGATGGGGGGAGAGAGAGGGAGAGAGGATGGGGGAGAGAGAGGGAGAGAGGATGGGGGGGAGAGAGAGGGAGAGAGGATGGGGGGAGAGAGAGGGAGAGAGGATGGGGGGGAGAGAGAGGGAGAGAGGATGGGGGGGAGAGAGAGGGAGAGAGGATGGGGGGGAGAGAGTGGGAGAGAGGATGGGGGGGAGAGAGAGGGAGAGAGGATGGGGGGGGGGAGAGAGAGGGATAGAGGATGGGGGGGAGAGAGTGGGAGAGAGGATGGGGGGGAGAGAGAGGGAGAGAGGATGGGGGGGGGGAGAGAGAGGGATAGAGGATGGGGGGGGAGAGAGGATATGGGGGGGGAGAGAGGATGGGGGGGAGAGAGGATGGGGGGGAGAGATGATGGGGGGAGAGAGGATGGGGGGAGAGAGGATGGGGGGAGAGAGGATGGGGGGGAGAGAGGATGGGGGGGAGAGAGGATGGGGGGGAGAGAGGATGGGGGGGAGAGAGGATGGGGGGGAGAGAGAGAGAGAGAGAGAGAGGATGGGGGAGAGAGAATGGGGGGGAGGGAGAGAGGATGGGGGGAGAGAGAGGGGACGGGGAGAGAGAGTTAATTTAACAACAATGTTATTTATACAGAAAAGAGATCCAAACAAACCTTCTAACAAGACCCTAGTTAGTCACCCACATTTTCCGGTGAAAAAGAAGGAATAAACTAACCACTGAGCCAATACACCCACAGGGTTGTACGTTAACCCAGAGATCAAAAGGATAACGTGGGTCACATATCACTGCAGAGTGACTAAAGACAGAAACAGAAAGGACCTTGGGCTTATTATACCACACTGGAGTAATAAGGTACATACTGTTTATTTAATCAAAGTATTCAATCTCAGGGTGCCAAGGGGATTCAAGGAACCGAAGGAGTCTGTGTCTACTTGACGTGGTAGTGGCAAAAACAGTAGAGTCCTGTGTCCTATTACATCAGTTTATACCAACACAAATTATCAGTATCTCTCCATCCTTAGATACCTCCTCTAGGTTGGTGTATCGGTCATAGTCTGTGTACGTGAAGATGCGTCTGTTCTTCCTCCCACTGGTGCGCTCCAGGGACAGCACATCTTGGTGATACTGACGGTCTAGAGGCGTCTGGCAGGCAACCTCATTCATGTACAGCTCATATTCAAACTGGGAGCAGGGCGGAGACAGACATCGTCATGTGTAACACAGCACCATACGAGGGGAGAGGATTTGCAAAGGAAAGTATGGAGGGGTGGGTGGTTGAGATTGCTTGAGAGAAGGAAAGTGATAGAAAGAGAAATAAGGCTGGGGGAGAATGAGTAAAGGGGTTGAATAATTAAGGAGTGTGGGAAGGTAGAGGAGGGTCTCACCTGGCTGAAGAATTTCTCCTGCCAACCAATCACAGCTTCTTCCTCATCATCACCAGGTCGATACCCACCTGGAAAACAAAGTAACCCTTTTACTTTCAATCTCACATATACACTGAAGAATCAAGGACACCCACAATATGTTCATTGCCAAACTGAGTGTAACACTGCATACACAAACTATCCACCCCCAGTACTACTACAAAATACACAAACACTTTGTCCAGTCCAGCGGCAACGTGCCCACTCTGCCCACCTAGGCACCCACCCACTCTGCCCACCCTGGAACAGCAGCAACGTGCCCACTGGCAACGTGCCCACTCTGCCCACCCTGGCACAGCAGCAACGTGCCCAATCTGCCCACCCTGGCACCGCACCCACTCTGCCCACCCTGGAACAGCGGCAACGTGCCCACTCTGCCCACCCTGGCACAGCAGCAATGTGCCCACTGTGCCCACCCTGGCACAGCGGCATCGTGCCAACTCTGCCACCACAGCCACTCTGTCCACCCTGGCACAGTGGCAACGTGCCCACTCTGCCCACCCTGACACCCCCCCACCCTGGCACAGCAGCAACGTGCCCACTCTGCCCACCCTGGCACAGCACCCACTCTTCCCACCCTGGCACAGCGGCAACGTGCCCACTCTGCCAACCCTGGCACCATGCCCACTCTGCCTACCCTGGCACAGTGGCAACACGCTCACTCTGCCCACCCTGGAACCCAAGTGCAACCACACACACACATTCCATGTCAGTGCAGCAACACAGAATACAGATGCACTCAGCAGACTCACTGGCCGCCGGGTTGGAGTGCAGGCTCCGCAGCTGCAGGTCTCCGTCTCCTCTTCCTCCTCCTCCTCCGGCGCGTTCCTCCTCCTGCACCCGCTGCACCAGCGCACTGACCGGGGACACCCGCTGCAGCAGCACCCTGCGGGCACACACAGCACACGTTACCTCCCCGCTGGGCCCGGGTGAAGCGCCTCGGGGTTCCCGCACGCCTCTCACTCACCGGAGCCTCAGATTTTTGATAGGGTCCCGGGATCGGTACACCGCCTCCCCCGTGTCCCGGTTCCACTCCTCCGCCATCCCTGGGCCTCTCAGCGCGCGTCCCCGTCACCCAGGCAACCACGCGCCGCCGCGGCAAGCCACGTCGCAGGCGCGCACGTGCGTCCCGTGACGTCAGACGCACGGACAGTTGACGCGACCCGTGACGTCATAGCATGGCCAAACTTCATGTGTGAAGTCAGAGCCCACATAGATTCATTGAAGTCTCACTCATGAAAGTTAGAAATATTCCACATGCCACTTTTGTTGATATCCACGTAATGAAACCCAACCCATCTTGGTCACTGCAGACTGATACAGCTCTGCGCAGATATTGTGTATTATAGTGGCAAAACGCCCCCATTAATCTTGGAGACTTCCCTGTGCCTAACTGATACATGCACGGAGTGAATGTCAGAGCAGGGCCAGTTTTGACCTGTCTATGTCAGAGGCAGGGTTGCCACCTCTTCGGGTTTCACCCGGAGACTCCGGGTTTCGTGCACTTACCTCTGGGCTACGGGTTTAGTCTGTCAATCCGGGTGGCGGCGGGGTGTGGCGTGCTGCTGCGGCGCCATCTCCGGCATTCTCCTGCAATTCCCCCGCCAACTGCAGTGAACATGACATGACTGCCACGTTGCCATGACAATGGGACGCTACGTGATGTCATGATGCAATGCGGCAACGTGATGTCACGTAGCGTCATGTTGCCATGTAGCATCCCGTGGTCATGGCAACATGACGCTGTGCAGCTATGTTTACTGCAGTTGGAGGGAGAGTTGCAGCAGGATGCCGGGAGGCGCTGCCGCACAACGCTGCACAGCGTAAGGGAATTTGTTTTTGTTTTCTCCGGGTTGGCCTACAGTAGAAGGTGGCAAGCCTGGTCAGAGGCCCTAATCAATGAATGAAAAGCCTAATATATTCGTGTCACAACTGGGATGGCTGAATATTTATATTTGCGTGCGGCCTTTATTTACTCCTGTCACTTGTACGACACCTTTTAACAATACAAATACTTGAAAATGAGAGGCGACTCTTAATGTATTTATCCCTTGTGTAGCCAGGTCCCCTCTGGCTCCCCTGACGTTCCGGTCCCTCTCTCTTACCTCCGCCAGAGTGGGGGCTGCTGCGGGGGAGAGTGTCGCCGGGGGCTCACGGTGACGTCAGAGGCATGGCGTAGCCATCTTTGCTATGTCCGCACATGCGCGGAGGCTCGCGCAGACGCGATGCGGCGGCCATTACAGAAAGGGAGGCAGGACCCAGATGGCGCTCCGTAGTGCAGGGACCCCTAGAAGTCGTGCATGCGCAGCTATGGCGATGCGGCGGCCCTTACATGGATGCGCAGGGACAGGGAGACTCGTGCATGCGCAGTACGCATCGCGCACGTGGCCCCAATAATAAAGAGGGCCATGGAGGACTACAGTCCCCAGAGTACTTAGGGGCAGACAGGTCACCTGACGCCAGGGAGCTAATAGGGCTTGCAGCTTCCCCTGAGGATAGGACACATTTGTTGAGCACAGACAGTAAGAAGTCAGTTGGTGCTGGGATAAGGTAGGGGGAGGTAGTGTGTAGGGAGCAAGTAGCTCCTACACTAGGCCAGGTTACCCCCCTAGGCCCAACTCACCAGCAAGATTGTGGTTGCTCTAGGGAAGGCACCTGCAGTTAGGGACTTTGCCCTGTTAGCAGTCAGTTTAGTCAGGGACACAGCTGCAGTGCTGCGTGCTCTGACAAGAAGGGTCAGTGTTGGAAGAGAATCATTCTCTGAGCGGTGAGGAGGTCATCAGAGGGAGACCATCCACCAGGAGGAGGACGCCATCGCCGAGGCTTCGGCGCTGGATACAGACGGGTCCTCTTCAGTTCTTCGGTACCGGGTGCAGGAGCCCCGCCCGGGCAGGTACAGTCACCAAGTGCACCACCATTACCAGTACCAAACAGGCACTGATCACGCCTAAGGGGTGGGTTGCGGAACAATTGAGACTCTGGAATATAAGGTGTGGGGTACAAAGCCCTGCGAGGTGACCGGGTAGTTGTGCCATTAGTGTATAGAGTGACACCCTGTTGCTGAGATGCGATTGTGTGATTGTTATATTGTTATGCAGTAAACTGTTTTATATATACCTTTGGTGTATTGGTTACTGTATATGGTTCCTGTGTCAGGGTCATTCTGCCCTTAGAATCCGACACAGGTGGAGGCGCTGTCTATATATGAGTATCGTTCCAGAGGATACACCCCAGGTCTGAACCTCCGCTAGTGAGAATAGAGAGCGTTGATAGCGCACTGCCAGGGAATCCTGTGAAAATCATTCAGCAAAAGGAAACAGCCAGGCCACTCCAAAAATGAAAAAATAATTTTGGATTTATTGCATGCTGAAAATTACACACAAAGAACGGACAGGTAAACGCACCTACGCGTTTCGTACTTAATGTACTTTATCAAGGTCCAAAATTATTTTTTCATTTTTGGAGTGGCCTGGCTGTTTCCTTTTGCTGAATGATTTTCACAGGATTCCCTGGCAGTGCGCTATCAACGCTCTCTATTCTTGTGGATCTTCAACAGATGGACCGCACGCCGCCAACGACACGAGTGCCCCCTTGGTAGTACAGGTAAAGAGCCGCAGTGCCTTTTATTTATTCCTGCTTACCATGGTCACTGACCACTCACTTCTTATACACTGGTTGGGTTTGATTTACTGTAATCTAGTGAGAGTCTGGCTGATTCCACGTCTGTCCCACCAGTTGTTAATCAACTCTATTGGGGGCACTCTATCGTATTACGGATTAACCCATTGTGGATTTAAATAATACCGGATATCCAACAAAGGACTGGTTGCAATTGGGAGCATCACATCCACCTTGTTTCTATGTGATATGTGCTCCGCTAGTGAGAGCCTATTATGTGAGCGATTAGTCACGATATTTATGTGATACTCCTGTGAACCTGACAGGTAAAATCACCACACCTGGTAATACATATAGATTTCCCTCACATGCACTCTATCTGCGATTGAGGGGGGGAACTGTGTTACACTTGTAAAATGTGTTTTCTCAATGTTGTGAAATCTGGATGATAATTGTGGTAAACTACGAGCCTGTGGAGGGATTCCCAACAGTAGGGATTCCTTTAGCAGTGGGAAAACATTATTAAGTGGGCACTGGGTTAAAATCTGTGACAAATCAGTATTGCCCTCTGAAGCGCTCACTTTCCCTCCCTCTTTGCAGGTAGAGGGCAGAGCTGGACCGCACTTTGGTACAGATGTCCACCTTCAAGCTCTGAAATCAGCGGGATTTGGCGGTTCTGAACCAGAAACAGGCCATTTTGAAATAAATCAGAGAGAGCCCATTTAAGTCTGAGACTGCTGATGGTAAAAAAGGAGTGAGGAGCATGACTCCAAATTCAATGAGCCTCACAGTCACATAATATCAGTGAGAGTTAACATGTCTGGTGTTGGATGGGACCTGGCAGCCATGAAGTCTGTGTTTCATTTTGTCTGTTCACGAGTAGTTCAGCTGAGACCCTTCCCTGCGGAGACCCCCTGGAGCTCTGTCCCTTCCCTATGGAGACCCCTGGAGCTCTGTCCCTTCCCAGACAAGGGCAGGCCTGTATGGAGAAGAGGCGTCCTGCAGAATATAAAGAATCCAGCTCCTGCAAGGTTGAGAGCGTCTGGATGAACTCCAGGGAGGTTCTTAAATCTATCTCTGGACAACTCCTACTGTAAGCCTTTGAGAGAGTATGTCTTGTTAAACGCAGATGTATAGTAGCACGGGTTAATCACCAATAATAAACAATTAGGGAGAACTGCTATTCGTTAAAAAGTAGTGGGATGTATTCCATGCAAGTTCAACATTGCAAACTCAGCAGCAACATCCAGTTATTATTGTAAAGAACTGTTTTAGCAAGGTCCAAAGTGGCTGAAGACAATGGTCAAAATCAACAGCCAGCCCTGTTTTACTGAATAAGACACGAAGGCAGGAGGAGTGCGGGAACTTTTTTTTTGGGTGGGGTTGCTGTACATCCAAAATCCACAATTTACATATATTACCATAACGTAAGCATTTATAAACCCTTAGTTCCAGCCCCCATGTTCGACGGAGCTTTAGAGGCTAGGAATGCAGAGAGAAACTCAATATCATTACATAGTGTAGTGATTCCCAATAGAGGGTTCGGGCACACCTATGGGTTTCCAAGGTGTGGCCCCTAACAAATCTATAATGGCAGAAAAAATCTATAATGGCAGATCCCAGGCACTATAGTGGATTGCTGAGCAAAGGTCCAATGTTACCACTGCACCGCTCAATCTCACATAACACTCCCTCTAATCTTCTACTAAGTGTCGCACGCCAATCAGAAAGAAAAAACGCATGCGCGCTATTTCAAATATATATTTATATATTTATTAAAAATATTCTCTGCCGTGCTAAAATATATCCGGAGCCGGATCCTCTTAGCTCTACAAAACAGGTCTGACAGGAGCGTGACCAAGGCTCTGCCGTTCACTCGAAATCAGAATAAGTCAACAGAATGGCACCGTGCAGGTCCTCCGATAAGGACTTGTTAGAAGTAATGAGCCTGGGATTTGCAATATGCTAATGAGAAATAGCGGGCAATTGGATCGTTTTTTTGACCCGGATGGATGTAAAGGAACAAATGTTCTGCCCACCTCTAATTTGAGGTCATGGAATAACTTGCTGCAGGTCTCTTCATGGTTGGGGCACTAAAGTCATTTTCTGCAGGTCACTGATGAAAAAAATAAATAAATAATATAGCTATAAAACAGATTTCTGATTTTCTAAATGGGATTGGACAATTAAAAATCGGGGCCAACACGCTGTGTGTTTCAGAATAAGTGGGGATAATGGCAGCCTAGCTTAGATTGCGATAATGCATCAATGCTCTGGTAGAGATTAGGTTTATGGAGCAACATGCTTCAAATAGGACATTTCAGTGCAAGTACAGATCGTGGACAGGCATAAATACCGGGGGTCCGTTTCTGCAGAAAGTTCGGGGGTTTCTGTAGGCACTAGTAAAATGAAGAAATGTGCTTCCGCTCACTGATGAGTTGAATCAATGGAGCAATCACTCTGTATGTTTATAAGAAAGGGATTGGTATAAAAGGGAGTAAGGAACTGGGTTTATTGGCCTAATCATCTGTATGTATGACATGGAAATGGTGAAAAGCGGTAGTTCTGTGCAATGCCTCTGAAGAACACGGTTAACGAAGCCATACTTTGCATTCCTCGAGCAGAGACTAGGTCGTTCTCCACAGTGTCTCTTTGGAGCGGAGCGACGTTCCCTCTCTCAAAACGGTGCATTGTGGGTAATCACACATCTTCCAGCCACCAGTGCAAATGTTGTCGGCTAAGGCTCCCCCCAAAGCAGTCACAATGAGAGGATTAAGTGCAGTTTTGTAGCTGGGACTAGCTTTCCAAAGCTGTGGGGAGCTGTGAAGGCAGATCTTGGCATATCCTCTTAAGGGGCGGGGCTCCCGGCTCCATAACCTCCTCTACCTGTGACAGCAAAGAGAAGTTTAGCATGAGCTTCCCCCCGACACTGCCCTGTCCTAGCGTCTGTGGGCCCCTCCACCTGGAAGTGCCCTGTTCCAGCATCAGCGCCCCACTTTAGTAGTAGATCGTCCCAGTGTCAGCTTCCCCCCCGGCACTGCACCGTCCCAGCATCAACTCCCCCCTGCACTGCACCGTCCTAGCGTCAGCTCCCCCCAGGCACTGCACCGTCCCAGCGTCAGCTCCCCCCAGGCACTGCACCGTCCCAGCGTCAGCTCCCCCAGGCACTGCACCGTCCCAGTGTCAGCTTCCCCCCCGGCACTGCACCGTCCCAGCATCAACTCCCCCCTGCACTGCACCGTCCTAGCGTCAGCTCCCCCCAGGCACTGCACCGTCCCAGCGTCAGCTCCCCCAGGCACTGCACCGTCCCAGCGTCAGCTCCCCCTGGCAGTGCACCGTCCCAGCGTTAGCTCCCCCCCGGCACTGCACCGTCCCAGCGTCAGCTCCCCCCAGGCACTGCACCGTCCCAGCGTCAACTCCCCCCCGCACTGCACCGTCCCAGCGTCAGCTCCCCCCGGCAGTGCACCGTCCCAGCGTCAGCTCCCCCCCAGGCACTGCACCGTCCCAGCGTCAGCTCCCCCCCAGGCAGTGCACAGACCCAGCGCAAGTTCCTCCCCAGGCAGTGCACGGACCCAACGCCAGTTCCTACCCCCCACCCCCCAGGCAGTGCACGGACCCAGCACCAGTTCCCCCCCGGCAGTGCACGGACCAGCGCCAGTTCCCCCCCGGCAGTGCACGGACCCAGCACCAGTTCCCCCCCGGCAGTGCACGGACCCAGCACCAGTTCCCCCCCGGCAGTGCACAGATCCAGCGCCAGTTCCCCCCCAGGCAGTGCACAGATCCAGCGCCAGTTCCCCCCCGGCAGTGCACAGATCCAGCGCCAGTTCCCCCCCAGGCAGTGCACAGATCCAGCACCAGTTCCCCCCCAGGCAGTGCACGGACCCAGCACCAGTTCCCCCCCGGCAGTGCACAGAACCAGCACCAGTTCCCCCCCGGCAGTGCACGGACCCAGCACCAGTTCCCCCCCAGGCAGTGCACAGAACCAGCACCAGTTCCCCCCCGGCAGTGCACGGACCCAGCACCAGTTCCCCCCCAGGCAGTGCACAGATCCAGCACCAGTTCCCCCCCGGCAGTGCACGGACCCAGCACCAGTTCCCCCCCGGCAGTGCACGGACCCAGCACCAGTTCCCCCCCGGCAGTGCACAGATCCAGCACCAGTTCCCCCCCGGCAGTGCACGGACCCAGCACCAGTTCCCCCCCGGCAGTGCACAGATCCAGCACCAGTTCCCCCCCAGGCAGTGCACGGACCCAGCACCAGTTCCCCCCCGGCAGTGCACAGAACCAGCACCAGTTCCCCCCCGGCAGTGCACGGACCCAGCACCAGTTCCCCCCCAGGCAGTGCACAGATCCAGCACCAGTTCCCCCCCGGCAGTGCACGGACCCAGCACCAGTTCCCCCCCAGGCAGTGCACAGATCCAGCACCAGTTCCCCCCCGGCAGTGCACAGAACCAGCACCAGTTCCCCCCCGGCAGTGCACAGATCCAGCGCCAGTTCCCCCCCGGCAGTGCACGGACCCAGCGCCAGTTCCCCCCCGGCAGTGCACAGATCCAGCGCCAGTTCCCCCCCGGCAGTGCACGGACCCAGCGCCAGTTCCCCCCCGGCAGTGCACGGATCCAGCGCCAGTTCCCCCCCGGCAGTGCACGGACCCAGCGCCAGTTCCCCCCCGGCAGTGCACAGATCCAGCACCAGTTCCCCCCGGCAGTGCACAGAACCAGCACCAGTTCCCCCCCGGCAGTGCACGGACCCAGCGCCAGTTCCCCCCGGCAGTGCACAGATCCAGCACCAGTTCCCCCCGGCAGTGCACGGACCCAGCACCAGTTCCCCACTGGTAGTGCACAGATCCAGCGCCAGTTCCCCTCGGCAGTGCACAGATCCAGCACCAGTTCCCCCCGGCAGTGCACGGACCCAGCACCAGTTCCCCCCCGGCAGTGCACAGAACCAGCACCAGTTCCCCCCCGGCAGTGCACGGACCCAGCACCAGTTCCCCCCCAGGCAGTGCACAGATCCAGCACCAGTTCCCCCCCGGCAGTGCACGGACCCAGCACCAGTTCCCCCCCAGGCAGTGCACAGATCCAGCACCAGTTCCCCCCCGGCAGTGCACAGAACCAGCACCAGTTCCCCCCCGGCAGTGCACAGATCCAGCGCCAGTTCCCCCCCGGCAGTGCACGGACCCAGCGCCAATTCCCCCCCGGCAGTGCACAGATCCAGCGCCAGTTCCCCCCCGGCAGTGCACGGACCCAGCGCCAGTTCCCCCCCGGCAGTGCACGGATCCAGCGCCAGTTCCCCCCCGGCAGTGCACGGACCCAGCGCCAGTTCCCCCCCGGCAGTGCACAGATCCAGCACCAGTTCCCCCCGGCAGTGCACAGAACCAGCACCAGTTCCCCCCCGGCAGTGCACGGACCCAGCGCCAGTGCCCCCCGGCAGTGCACAGATCCAGCACCAGTTCCCCCCGGCAGTGCACGGACCCAGCACCAGTTCCCCACTGGTAGTGCACAGATCCAGCACCAGTTCCCCCCCAGGCAGTGCACGGACCCAGCACCAGTTCCCCCCCAGGCAGTGCACAGATCCAGCACCAGTTCCCCCCCAGGCAGTGCACAGATCCAGCACCAGTTCCCCCCCGGCAGTGCACAGATCCAGCACCAGTTCCCCCCCAGGCAGTGCACAGATCCAGCACCAGTTCCCCCCCAGGCAGTGCACGGACCCAGCACCAGTTCCCCCCCAGGCAGTGCACGGACCCAGCACCAGTTCCCCCCCAGGCAGTGCACAGATCCAGCACCAGTTCCCCCCCAGGCAGTGCACAGATCCAGCACCAGTTCCCCCCCGGCAGTGCACGGACCCAGCACCAGTTCCCCCCGGCAGTGCACGGACCCAGCACCAGTTCCCCCCCGGCAGTGCACAGACCCAGCACCAGTTTCCCACTGGCAGTGCACAGATCCAGCACCAGTTCCCCCCGGCAGTGCACAGATCCAGCACCAGTTCCCCCCCGGCAGTGCACAGATCCAGCACCAGTTCCCCCCCAGGCAGTGCACGGACCCAGCACCAGTTCCCCCCCGGCAGTGCACGGACCCAGCACCAGTTCCCCCCGGCAGTGCACGGACCCAGCACCAGTTCCCCCCCGGCAGTGCACAGACCCAGCACCAGTTTCCCACTGGCAGTGCACAGATCCAGCACCAGTTCCCCCCGGCAGTGCACAGATCCAGCACCAGTTCCCCCCCGGCAGTGCACAGATCCAGCACCAGTTCCCCCCCAGGCAGTGCACGGACCCAGCACCAGTTCCCCCCCAGGCAGTGCACGGACCCAGCACCAGTTCCCCCCCAGGCAGTGCACAGATCCAGCACCAGTTTCCCCCCCCCCCCGGCAGTGCACAGATCCAGCACCAGTTCCCCCCGGCAGTGCACGGACCCAGCGCCAGTTCCCCCCGGCAGTGCACAGATCCAGCGCCAGTTCCCCCCCGGCAGTGCACAGATCCAGCGCCAGTTCCCCCCCGGCAGTGCACAGATCCAGCAGTCAGCTAGGCCCAGCTCAACGAAAAGGTGCTAATCTTTAGCATACCTCATCTCCCATTTACATGAATGGGAGTAGAGGCGTGCTGAAGCTTAGCACCCGTTTGTGTATCTGGGCCATAGTGCCCTGTAGCCAGCTCCCCTCATAGTGCCCTATCCCAGCGTCCTGTCGCTGTGAGTTTTCCTTTCCACCATCAGTACCCTGTCCCGGATTGAGTTCTCCCAGCAGTGAGCTTCTGCCCTGCCCCAGTGGGTACCTGAGCTGTAGAAGGGGCAGGTTCTTCCTTTGTCAGAGTGGGGGGTTCGTCAGCCACTTCTGATGGAGGCATGGAGGCTTCTGAAACAGCAAAACATGCAGCAAGTCTAATTATCCTGCTTTTATTAACCATGACACGAGAACATCTACCCCAAGACTGATTTCACCCCTTTTATCCGGTTTCCACCCATCCTGCAGCAATCTCTCATCTCAATTCTAGCTCTCCAACTCATCTTGCCCAATTATTATGTTTAAAAATAATATTTTTATTTTAACCAAAAATGACATTAGAAATATGGGGTGAAGGACACACAAATAGCACAGAGAGGACAAAACAGATGCAGCATACTGTGGTACATAATTACAGTTGCATTACTATGCCCATGGTAAACAAACCAATGTCTCCAAATAGTGCAAGATTAAGGATAGTGGTAACACAGAAATATTATATGTCTCTCTGTAATACAGATCTACTATAAGGCTCTTGCTACCTGACTGACAGATGGCACGTCACCCTGCCTCCAACGTCTAGCTATTACACATTTACTGAGAAGTAGCAATGTGCATGCTTAAGAGATCATCATGTCTTCGTATGACCAGGTTATTGCATAACCCTATTCCTATAAAAAGGGATCTGGCACTAACCTTCCCCACGCATGCCCTTCACGGGTTCCAGCCTTCCTTCTGCATGGCCTCGTATCTTCCCTGTGACTACCTCTCACTGACCTAACTTCACATTCATCTATTGATTGTACCACTCCACGGCCACCCATAGGTCCTCTGACAGCACCGCCTCCTTCCTGATTCCACCCCTGCTATGTCATATCTGTCTATCGGTCCTATGGCATGGCCTCCTCTTCACCCAGTTTCAAGGTCACTCCTCCTCACCCTCTAGGCTCTCCTGTCCCAGTGTGGGGGGCTGCGAGTCAGAGGTGTGCACTGGGCTGGGGGACTCGCTATGCGGGGGGCTCGGGCTGGAAGTGCTGCTTTCCACCTTTAGCTGGTACACGTCAGACAGCGAACTCTGGTTACTGGTCTCATCTGCAGGGGGATGGGGGGGAAGGGGAAGAAGAGAGAGAATGTTACAAGATTGTTAAACAATACAGAGACAACCCATAGAATCAGAGCGCACAACACCATACACATAGCAGTGACAAGTTTCCCAAACATATTTGGCTGTAGTACTGACCATAAAAGAACCAGATATAGAATACATGCACCACGATGGAGACATTGTTAGTAGCCTAAAATGTTAATAAAACACCCATTTATAACTTGTGCTTCAGCTCAGAGGATTAAATTTTTTTTATTAAAATGAGAAGTTAGGACTTGCCTGCTCTGGAGTTACCTTGGCGTGGTGGCCAAACGGACCATACTTTGGCCAAATAAACTAATTATCTAACTAAAACCCCAACTGAAATAAAATAGTAGGAAAGAGTTAAAGATGTGCAGGATTTATTCAGCATGATACAAGTAATAATAAGTGGTTAATCAAGGTGGAGTTTGTGTATTTGGAGGTGCGTTGATGCTGTGTTTTTGCAGTCAGCTTTGTTTGGTTACTCCAACAGCACTCTCGGAACAATGATACAATATCACTGCTGGGTGGAACGGGATTTCTAACTTTTGATGTACCAGTGGGACAGGGTCATTTCTGTGACTGACCAGGTATCATCAAATGTGTCAGCATTGCAATGGCAACCCAATGCCAACAAACTTAAGCATCATTCTGAATCTGCGGAGGAGACTCATGGCACCGGTGTTAGCTAGACGACATGCAGGGAGCCATGAAGACACGCAGGAAGGGACAAGTTCTCACTTAATAGAAGGCAGATAAGAGATGGAGAGAGGTGGAGTCGCACTGTAGTCAGGTCTTGGACTGCGATTATAGTGACTGCGCGCTCCGGGAACAAAATAAAAAAAGGTGGAAAAATGTAATGTAGAAAGATTGATGAAAGGGACGGGTTGAAACCACACCTAGAAAAGTGGGCGTAGGTTGTTTTGAATTAAGGGAATTTGAATATAAACCCTGGATTTGAATTATGACGTAGAATTCAGCAGAGCTGTGTTTTGGAATCAGACATGGGAATTCTCATCTTTCCTACTTCAGTGACCTCTCTGGGAAGAACCTGATACATGTGACAACGTATAAAGAATTCTCATTGTTTATCTTTTTATTTTAAGAAACTGTCTGCATTTTTATACTGTATGTTCTTGTAATCTTTTTCTGTAACCTATGCACTGTACTTTTTTTTTATATATTAAAGCTTGTGTGACCAGACATCCTGCTTTAGCCGGGACAATTCCGTTTTTTGGCCATTTGTCCCTGATCCTGACTTTTCTGCCCACTATCTTGGTTTTTCTGTGTGCTGGCCCCGCATGCTGCAATTGTCGCTTGCCGGGCGCGCATGCACGTTCGGCAAGCTCTGATCACGCATACACACAAGTGGCCGGCAAACGCCAATCACACATGCATAGTTGGCACTCGTGACTGCGCATGTGCAGCATTTGTCCCGGTTTTTGCCGGGGCAAATATTGTCACCCTCATTAAAGCTAAACTTTAATAAGTAATTGTAAGGGAGTCAAGGAGTTAAACTTCCTTTACAGGGCAGGAGACTGAACTAGGTGTCGGGTTTCCTGCAGGTGATGTGTAAAACTCCTGATTGAACAGGGGATAAAAGGCAGGAAGTAGCTGCTTTTCAGTGTCCCCGTTGGAGTCTGTTAGAGGAACACATACAACAGAGCTCCTGCCCGGTCAGTTTTGACTGGCAACAGTGGGGAACCCAAAGCCCCACACATCAGAGAAGCCTGTAAAGAGATAGGGTAAAAGACTTACTGGGAACAGCGGGACTTCACTGCATGCATCTTAATGTGCCTGGAGAAATCGATGACGCCGGACCAGAAAACACAGATAAGACTTTCTATATTGCTCCCTGGTCTTGGCACTGTTTTATATGTTTTGGGGTTGGTAACCAGCTTAGCTGGCGGCACAGAAAGGGCCAGAGTAATGTTTATTTTGTTTCCCTAAAGGGAATAGGTGTTTGTTCTATGATTTGTTTTGCCTTAAAGGGGCAGTAGCCCCAATGTTTCAGTTGTTTATGTGGAGAATAAAAACCCTCATTATTATGGTTTGCCCAGAAATGCATGTGTGGACTCTTCTCTGACCTCGCCTACAGGCCGCTCCATCACAGTAATATTGTAGGTTTTGAATTGAACTGTTGCACGCTTTGTATAGAGTAATTTTAATTGTCTGACACATTTTGCTATAACAGATTTTTCTGTGTTAAGGGCAAAGTTTTGTTAATAAACAGGGACCAAAGACTCCGCAAATTAATATTTTGATAAAAAAATTTTTAGTGGTGGAAACGGATTCAAGATGTATTGTGATGGATTGAGGGGAGATAATATTCACTTGAGGGACCTTTTGCAGAAGGTGAAAATTTGGTCAGCTAGATAGCTGTATGTATTAACCATTGTCACGTGCTCACAGGTGTGCGGTAGGACACCAGAAATCTAATGATATTACCTCAAATATAAATACATACACACACACACACACACGTTTATGTGGGTACACTTAAAGAGACCTGTGGGTGCCGAATCCTAATTTCATCAATAAATAACTCACGTTGGTCCCCCAAAAGATATCACAACTCCAGAGCTGATCTACCTTTGTTTCAACTATAAATTATTATTCTGTATGCAAGTGAACCAGTGCAAATGATCCAGTACTGGGAAACAGTACTCGATATAGCAACTTGTTCTCCTTACACTTGTATTGTCGAATACTTTGGAAATATAATATACCGGTAGCTATAGTGCACCTGGACCCTGATCCCTGGGTGATGGCCACTTAAATCAGGTCATGAAATTTAGGATGGTGGATGTAAAAGATAGAGCTGCCTGGAGATGTCCATTGAGCTACAACAGAAATTAAAAGGGACCCCTTCAGTTACATCTGGATATATTAAAAGTGACCCTTCAGCTAGTTGACTCATAATAGCCATCCCTGATTTCACAACCAACCAAGATGGATATGTTTGTATGATCAGGATCCAGGTGTCTACCACAAGGGGCTGATTCTATATGTGCCGAAGCAGCCGATCGGGTAGTTTTCGGCCGAAATTCGCCATTGGCTTCAATGTAAGTGGTATTGCTAAAATGTGAGCACAGAGAAGGGGGTCTGGATCTTACCCTGAAATTCCAGCAGGAGGGAGGAGTTGGCAGTGGATGATCTGTTCTCCAGGTGGCTGCTCCCCTTCACCTTCTGACCGGGGATAGGGATATAAGCCCACATGTCTCATTACCACTCCATTCCGCAATGCCTAGCTTATCTTCCAAGATACAGTATTCACTTTCTGACACTTCCCTTCATGTGCTCTCTCAATCACTCCTGATCTCCCTCTCCCTTGTTCTTCCCTCCCCCCCACTCTCTCTCTCGCCTTTGGAGAAAGATGGGAGACAGGAGACCATGAGACATATTCACACATTTCACTCACAGGTCTCTGCTCAATATGGGATGAAGGCGGCTGTATTTTACACATCATAGACACATACTGCAAATAAGAAACATTTACCAAACCTACTCTGACTTTTTCCTACCTGCCGTGAGACCACAGACCCAAATTAGATCCATAGGCCGTCCCCTCCATATTTAAATTAGGGTTCTCTTTCTCATGGATGATTGGAGCCAATTAACTCGAAATATTAATCGAAATAAAGATGGCTTAAAACTTCCATGACAAAAGGAAGAACGAGTCACAACACATTGGAGCATCTATTCAATCTGTCAATACCTGAACGCCAAATCTGTCTTTTAACCCATCGTTATTTATCAGAAATATTACCATTTGCCATATCATGGTCCATTTTTAATAATGTTTTATACTTACCTCTCTCCCATCGAGGACAGGAACCCACTTAAATATCCGCAGGGATGTGTCACCCACTGTCACCCATTTCTTCTCCCTACAAAAAAGGTACAGTATTAGGATTATTACATAGCATTTGTAGCACATGTGCAATTATTCAGCATAGTCTCCCTATATATATGAAATACATCATTATGTGCCATTGTATAAACCTTGTATAGCCCCAGTCAAACATGGACAAATCAGTGAATGAAGCAAAAGTTGAGTTACCGGGTGGAAATGTGAACCATGTTCCATTACAATGCACATTCCACCAGCATCATCTACACACTTGTTTTGTGTCTTCATCTTTTATTTATTTATTTATAAAATGTTTTACCATGAAGTAATACATTGAGAGTTACCTCTTGTTTTCAAGTATGTCCTGGGCACAGTTAATATGACAAATAATACACGGTTACAAGTACAGTTACATAAATGAACAGGGTATACATTATTTACAAGACATTGCATGCACAGTTAGAGATAATATATATTATAGGCGTATGTAACAGTTACAGACCAGATTAAAATGTGAGACTGCTTTAGTTTTGAAAGAACTTAGACTGGTGGTGGCTGTGAGAGTCTCCAGTAGATTGTTCCAGTTTTGGGGTGCACGGTAAGAGAAGGAGGAGCGGCCGGATACTTTGTTGACCCTTGGGACCATGAACAATCTTTTGGAGTCTGATCTCAGATGATAGGTGCTGCATGTGGTAGGGGTGAGGAGCTCGTTCAGATAGATGGGTAGCTTGCCCAGAAAGTATTTGAAGGCAAGACAGGAAAGGTGAGATCTTTGTAAAGTACTGTCAAGTAGACTCAAGCTTGGAGTAAAACAACTACAGTAGTTGTTTTAGTAATGAGTGGTTTGCACTGTACGGCTGAATAACCGTATAAACAAGACCCTGTTACATAACTTCAGTGCCTTCTAAGCCCCCCCCAGTCCAGCACTGCATGGAATAGAGTCCCGGCAGGGCATGGAATGGAGTCCCGGCACTGCATGGAATGGAGTCCCGGCAGGGCATGGAATGGAGTCCCGGCAGGGCATGGAATGGAGTCCCGGCAGGGCATGGAATGGAGTCCCGGCAGGGCATGGAATGGAGTCCCGGCGTGTCTCTCGTCATGTTTACATAAGACCCGGGCCTTACACGTTACAACATTCCATGGTAAGCATTAGAAAGATGTGTGAAATGTTCGCATGAGATTGCAAACCAGGCAAAATCTGCCCTTTGAGTCTTGAAAAAAGGACTTGCCTAGTCAGAATTGGCAGATTATTTCACAAGCATTAAATCAATGAGCATTGTACAGTTATTTAATATGCTAATTCACTCAATTCTCTAAAAAAAAAAGCGGTAGCTTCTCTTAATGCTGACACTAGTATAAACAGAAGAACACACACCATGTTTCGGTCACTCTATAGTGACATTTTGCTGAATGCTTGCTAATTTTGCGACATTACTAGCCCTTTGGGGCTTGGTAAAACATGTCACCCGAAATTGAATTTAGGAAGGGGGGGGGGGGGGGGAATCTGCCTAAATGTTGCCACTGCAGTTCAGACAGCATCAACACGTCTGAAATAATCATGAACACGTTCTATTGGGAACAACTGCATTTTCCCCTTGGAATCATGTATATGGGCTATTGTGACCACGTGATTGTTCCACAGAAATCACATTCCAACGTAGTCACACTATAAATTCTACTGCAACCATGTAGATATTGTAATATCATAACCAGACGGTTCCACTTCCACCATGTACATGATCCACTGTTTCTCACCATTTTTCCCCTGACAAGAAACCTGTATTCATAGGATGATCTAATCTCTGGCCATTCCATTCATTTATCACTTGTTTACTAGTTGTTATAATACTGATCAGACACAAAATGCAATACCTAATCAATACATTTTTTTTGCAGTTGTATGTACAGTCACTGTTATAATAATGTCCACAATACTAATTGTACATTCCTATTTTTCTAGCGGTAATGCAAATCATTCATCAACAACACACTAAAAACATCACTTTCCTTCCCATGTCCCTAAACACGTTTCTAGGGTTTTCTGGATAGAATGAACTGCCTGCCATTTCCTCAAAAACAAAGCCCCGTTGTGATAGCGAATTATTCATTGTGTATAGTCGAAATTATAATGCAACATTTGTGTGACTCCTCTAGTAGCAGGTGGGTTTTGCAATGCATTGCAGGCACCTACAGCAGAGACCGTCATTGTACTCGATGCAGGTCAACCGGCCGCCAAGAGACTAAAATCAGTCAATTTAAACGAGACTCCCAGAAAATCCGCAACATTTGACATGCCCGAGTACGGCATCTCTCTTGAAAACTTTCGGTTGAACGCCAGCACTTAAGCATCACACGTTTTCTGAAGAGAGATCTAAAAAGCTTTTAGCCTTGTGTAACAAAACAGTGCTCTCTTGCATTAATAATAGCAGAATAATCAGACGAAGCATGACTATTACTTCTTATACGAAACAATAAGAAAAAGCAGGCACTGGTACTCAGGAAACAGAAAAGTAAATGATGTCCAAGAGAGCGTGTGCCCATAAAAATAAATAATTTAATGGATACTACAAAAAAACAGCTACATTACGGGGTACAGAGACCCCCACCAACGCGTTTCGAGCGTGAGCTCTTTCTCAAGGTGACTTCTTATAAACGGCTCTCAATGGGTTCAGCCAAAGGTCGAACTATGACAAGGCAGCATACCGCACCATTATTTTAAACAAAACGTAAACACAAACTTAAAACAGCAATCCTGGCTGTAGGGTGTTTTTTTTTTTTTAAATATTGATTTTTTTTAACATGACTGGAACTGGGGGAACCTCCAGAGCTGAACCGCTTTGTTTCCAGCTCTTGGGACCCTATGGATCCCAAGATACTTACTGTTTAAGTTGCCATTCTTCTTCCTGGGTAAACAAAATGGCTGCAAGTATGTGACAATAGGCGAACCGACAGTCATCTTTAAAAAAAATATATACGTGCACCTGTAGCTAACACGAAGTATTTGGGGAACCAGAGGGATCCCCGGAGATGGAAAGAGTTCAGCGAAGTGTTACTTTAACCATTACAGTGCCCTTATGACCAGGGCCGGCTGGGCGTTTTGCGGGGCTAAGTGCAGTGGAAGTATAACGGGCCTCTTACCTTCTCCAGAGAGGCATCTCTTGGCGTAATGTCATCATACAGTATGATTGCAGGAGGAAAAACGACTCCAGAGAGAAGGTAAAATGCACTTACAGAGTCCCCTGTGCTCTCCCCCGGCAATCAGTTTAACTATTGTGGGGAAGAGCGCAGTGCCTCCAAGGGCTCGATTATACCAGATGCCGCTGAGCAGCAGCGCGATCCGGTGACGTCACCCTGCGCTGCCGCCAAGCGGCATCTTGATCATACAGGGGGAGACAGTGAAGAGATGCAGAGGAGGCAAGGCGGAGGCGCGGCCGTGAGCGGTTCGCCCTCATTCGCTGAACCGCTCGCATGACGCAGCTGTCGCCTGCCAAAAAACAATTTGGAAAATCTCGTCATGAGACTGCCACCCTGCAGCTCCAGGCGGCGCGCTGGTATGCAAACCTTCATCGGTTTTCAGCTATTTGTTTTCCAAGCATGCGGCGTTGCGACGGCGATTTCTAGTATAATCACGGCCTATGTGTGGGGCTCGGTGCAGTGGTACTGATGACACTGCCATCATACCGGGTAACTAGGCACAGACATGTATGACATAACTGGTACATCACAGCCACTCGCTCACTTTCCAAAGGGTGATTGGGCTCACTGCTCCAAGGGAGCAGCCAGCACAATCGAAAAGAACGTTGCGCCCCCCTCCACTTCCATATATGGAGCCTGGCACTGTAAAGGTTAAACGTAGAGTTGTCAACCTCTTATGACTGAAATCAGTAAGATTTGGGCAGTTCTGGGACCACAGAAAATGGTGTTTTAATGGAAAAGTGATGATTTTTACCAATGAGATTCTATTGGCGCCCATGAGGCTGCTGATGCTAAAACTTAGTGAGACTGGCAGATCTGGAATTAGGCAGTGATCAGGGTGTGATGTACAAGGCGATTGGCACACTCAAAAAGAAAGTAATAGCAAATTGTTACTTTACCTTGTGCCCATCTGTTTCATTTTTATTTTCCCAATAACTTTAATATTTGCCCAATAACTTTAATATTTGCCGAGTTTTCACCTATTTCACAGACATCAGCGGTATATGGCACATTTTCGGCAAGCTAGATCTCCAGCAAGCCATCGCCAGAATATGCATAGTGTGTAATCGCCAAAGGATTTCAACCAAACTAAAAAAGAGAATATTAACTTCTTTTTTTAATGCTGAGTAGATGGGATTGAGGAGGTAACCCCTTTGCTGCCAGAAGGGTCCACGGTACATTGCAACCCCCTCCAACTGCACAGGGGTTAGGCTACGCTTATAGTGACAGCGACGTCGCGTCAAAACAAATGCATTGCAGCCGTCGCGTTCGCTTATGGCTTGGTCGCGATCGCTGGAAGTTATCTCAATTTGATTTTTCCAGCGACCGCAGCCTGACGTTGCTGTCGCCGACACTATAAGCGTAGCCTTAAAGCCTAAAAGTTTTACATGTCATATACTTAGGTGATCCTTTATAAAAACATAAACTCTTTCTGCCATTTGGTTCACTTTGACCCACAGTGGGACTGCAGCAATCAGTCCTGTTAACACTAGATGACGTAACATGGGCAGCCTAGGGAGGTGATGACGTTTCCAGCACACATCCCTGGAATGCACAAACCACCTCCGAGCTGTCACTCCTCGCTCATTACCATAGTAACCACAGAAGAGAGCCCGCTGATAGGCTGAGCGTGCTTTCAATCAGGCGCTCATCCAATCAGCAGGGGGCTGCGCTGCCCCGGCCCCCTTGTCAAGGCATTTGCCGGGGCTGGTGTCGCTCTGCCCCTGACCGAACTCCCTCCGCTCACTGCACAGGGCTCCAGCCGCCCCGCCGGCCCCTCACCATCTGCGGACCTTCTCGATGGCCGCCATCACCTTCTTCATGTCATCCTTGGCCCGGCTGCGGGTCTCGGCTCTTACCGAGCGGCCCGACATCTTCCTACAGACCCCGCAGCGTGACGTCAGGGGAGGGCAGGGCCTTTTGGTATACTGCTATGGGGTGACGTCATGAGGCGGGACCTCACGCTGTTGGGGGGAAAATGAAAGGCGACGGGGGGAGCTTGGCTTGAGTAGAATTGGGCGGGACTTGCGACTGTCAATCATGAAGCTGCCTGTCAATCATGAGACTGGCGGCCTGTCATTCGGGCTGAAGTGGAGCATGCTCAGTATTACATGGAGGGCATAGAAACCATATTGAACACTACAACTAGAAAACATATTTTAATTGCAAGTTTCCCCCTGTATCATATCTTTTGGATTACTTCTATAAGTAGGGTTGCCAGGTGGCTTCTCCATAAATAGTGGGCACAATGGTGAAAGGTGAGACACACACACACGCTCGACACACCCATGCCATCAAGACACGCGCTCAACTAGGGTTGGCAGGTGGCTTCTCCGAAAATACTGCACTCCATGGTTAAAGGTGCGTCAGGTCAATATGTCCAGGGAGGAAAATACCGGATACATACATGTCCAGTATTACAGTACCTCTCATTTTTTACTGGACAGAGTATCCAAATACAGGACAGTCCAGTTCAATACTGAACACCTGGCAACCCTACGCTCGACACACCCATGCTCTCGAGACACACACACAAACCCCTCTGCCCCATGCTGTTCCCTCCTCTCCTTGGCCCCAGACATCTCCTGATTGGCTGCATTACCCAACAGCAGCCATTCAGGATGGAGGAAGCTGCTCAGCCCCTTAGCAGCAGCCTTGCTCTCTCCCTGCTCGGGGAAATCCCGTGGCCCCCCCAAAGCCGGTTAGGTCACTATGTCCAGAGAGGTAATACCGGACACATACATGTCCAGAGAGGTATTACCGGAGAAATACATGTCCAGAGGTAATACCAGGCACATACATGTCCAGAGAGGTAATACCGGAGACATACAGGTCCAGAGAGGTATTACCGGAGCCATACAGGTCCAGAGAGGTATTACCGGAGCCATACAGGTCCAGAGAGGTATTACCGGAGACATACAGGTCCAGAGAGGTATTACCGGAGACATACAGGTCCGGAGAGGTATTACCGGAGACATACAGGTCCAGAGAGGTATTACCGGAGACATACAGGTCCAGAGAGGTATTACCGGAGACATACAGGTCCAGAGAGGTATTACCGGAGACATACAGGTCCGGAGAGGTATTACCGGAGACATACAGGTACAGAGAGGTAATACCAGGCACATACATGTCCAGAGAGGTATTACCGGAGACATACAAGTCCAGAGAAGTATTACCGGACACATACAGGTCCAGAGAGAGGTATTACTGGGGACATGCATGTCCAGAGAGGTATTACCTGACACATACAAGGCCAGTATTACCTCTAATTTTTTACTGCACTTTTTTTAGCCACTTCAAATTTAAAAACAGCCTGTCACATTTTTCCAAAAGTAGATCACTGACACCTACAATGTGCTCTTTAATCCCATCGACCACATACCCAAGATATACATTTACATGTTCTTCTGATGTCTTGTCAGTTGAACCAGCAATCAACTCATTGATACATGTGGTCCTCTTAACAGCCCCCTCAGTGCCCTATGGATCAGGGGTGCGCAAACCTTTTAGATTGCACCTGCCACCCCCTGCCCTCTTACCTTGCTCTCCGGCATCTCCTTATCTCTGCGGCGTCGTGACATCACATTGTCATGGCAACGTGGCGCTCTCCCCCGGCAATTTAAATGTGGGGAAGAATGCGGGGCTCAGTTTGGCGCCCCGCTTAGAAAGTGTTGCACCCCCCGGTTTGCACACCCCTGCTATAGATGTATATAATGAATGGTAGCATAGTGGGGCCCTTATTACTTGTACTGTACTTCATCTGGGTTTGCTAGTTTCCTGGGGGGGCGTTTGCTCACAGCGCTCCGTAGGAGCATTGACTGCGAACCAAGCAGAAGGTAGGCTGCCTCCCCTATCGGTTTCCATTAACGGAAGCAGGAAGCGATCGCATGAGCACTAGGGAGAGAGATCGCATGATAATTAATGCTGAAGGGTCCGTGGCCATAGAGTTTGCTAGACCCTCCGACACTGAAGGGATTCATGCATTTGACAAGATCACCTTTCAAAGTCTGTGCTGTGTAACGGATAAAAACGTTGCACTGCTTTTCATTGCTATACCGTGTTAAAATGGTGACATTTTATTTTGCTGATGGATCAGTACAATCTTGGCATGGTTTTGTCATTTTTTGTAATATAATAAGCTACGTTGAAAAGTTTGGTCCTACGGGAAAACGATTGGCTATCTATTTAAAAAAAAAAAAAAAAAAACGTTTTTCCAATGGCTATTCCTGATGGTAAAGCTTTAGCTTTTAAATGTTCTATATTTTCTGAGTGAATTTTACTTTTATTGTGACTGAGATTATTAATTTTTGAATGGCATAGTAAAGTTGTTTTTGATCAACAGCACTTTTCGCTATCGTCATATATTATCCAATCAACCTGACCTAGCCAAGCCTTGTTAACTGTACTGTCACTTGATTTTTTTGGACTCCTTTTGGTTTGGTGTCTTTTCAGACATTGGGGAAGCAGCAGATTCTGCAAACTTGCCGTTCTATACAACTCAATATACTGTGTTGTCTCACTATACAACCACAACACCCTCCATTGCTAATTGTTTAACTAGGTTGGTTATCTCTTGAATCCAGAAGCACAATTTTAATGTCTCACTTTAATATACTTCCTAGACAAGTTATACAATTTATCTGAGCCGTCTTCTTATGCCTGGTTCCAAGGTTCAATAAAGAATCCAGTCGCTCTCCCTTCTCTTCAGAAACAATTTACCTGTCTCTCAAAATCGCCACCTGTTTAAGCTGTTTCATACTTTAAAGTTTAAACATGTAACTGAATTATGTAATGTTGTCATCACAATGTCCTGTATCCAGGACATACTTGAAAACGTGGCGTAGTGCTCAATGTATTTTGTCCTGTTAAAATATTTAATAAATCCCTAGGTTTGTTCCCTGTGCCCAAGTTATCACATCATTCATCATTTGATGTTCTTTAAGTACATACAGGAGAGCAGCGGCACGCAAAGTGGGGGCGTGCCTCCCAGGGAGGGCGCTGGATTTTTTGGGGGGGGGGGGGGTGCGGGCGCTTGCAGAGGCCCCGCTCTCTTCCCCAAGGCATTTAAATTAAATGCCGGGTGATCGCGTGAGGGCTCTGCAACAATAAAACTTACCTTGATTCAGACACTGTGACGCATTGCCATGGCAACGCGGCGTCAAATAACGTCACCCCCCCCCCCCTCTGGGGAAAACAGTCTCTCAGTCTCTCCTCTCACTCCTCTCTCTCTCCCCTCGAACCTGCAGTCTCTCAGGAATCCTGCTTAATTAGGCTGTAGGTGCATGCAGTTCTCCAGCAGTAGGTTAACTGGTTGAGTGCTGGAAGGTACACATATCCTCCATTCCAGCCTACTGAGTCAGTGACTCTGTCACAATTTATATAGCCCTAAAGAATATCACTTGTGAGCACAATTGCATGTCTTAGACAGGTCTGCAACCCCGCCTTTCAACCATTATCACCTAGCATACAGTGCTCCCACTGCAGCAAGGGATTCTGGGAAATGACATGCAAATGAGCATACGTGTCATCTTTTGCCTGGAATATACTTTAATATACTTTTCACTCACCATAACTTCAAATATGAGATATATATATATATATATATATATATCAAATGGAAATATTACTGTATGTCCATTTGCATGTCTTAGACAGGTCTGCAACCCTGTCTTTCACCATTATCGTCCAGCACACAGCACTTCTACTGCGGTTTTTGTCACTTTTTTTTACCCACCATAACCTTAATAAGTGTGATATATATATATATATATATATATATATATATATATATATATATATATATATATATATATATATATATATATATATATATATATATATATATATATATATATATATATATATATATATACACATCCACACGCATATCTCCGGAAATAATTGGACAATGACACAAGTTTCATAATTTTGGCTCTGTATGCCACCACAATGGATTTGAAATGAAACAACCGAGATGCAATAGAAGTGCAGACTTTCAGCTTTAATTCAAAAGGTTAAACAAAAATATTGTATGAAACGTTTAGGAATTGCAACCATTTTCATACACAGTCCCCTTATTTCAGGGGCTCAAATGTAATTGGACAAATTAACACAATCATATAAATAAAATGTTCATTTTTAATACTTTGTCGAGAATCCTTTGCCGGCAATGACTGCTTGAAGTCTGGAACGCATGGACATCACCAAACGCTGGGTTTCCTGCTTTGTGATGCTTTGCCAGGCCTTTACTGCAGCTGTCTTCAGTTGTTGTTTGTTCGTGGATCTTTCTGCCTTAAGTTTTGTCTTCAGCAAGTGAAATGCATGCTCGATCGGGTTGAGATCAGGTGATTGACTCGGCCATTGCAGAATATTCCACTTCTTTGCCTTAAACTCCTGGGTTGCTTTCGCAGTATGTTTTGGGTCATTGTCTATCTGTAAAGTGAAGCGCCGTCCAATCAACTTCGCTGAATCTGAGCAGACAAAATATTCCTATACACTTCAGAATTCATCCAGCTGCTTCTGTCTTCTGTCACACATATATATATATAGTCAGATAAGGCAGTTGGCACTCCAATAGGTGCTGGTAAGCCACAGGTGCACGTCCCATATAGAGAATGTAGTTATACGTTACCGTTCCAAGGATTGGTAAACAAGAGACAGCACTCAATGTTGAAAATCAAAGTGTATTAGTGAAAGCAAAAATACATCCAGAAACCCAACGTTTCGGTCCTACAGAATGGGACCTTCCTGAGGAAGGTCCCATTCTGTAGGACCGAAACGTTGGGTTTCTGGATGTATTTTTGCTTTCACTAATACACTTTGATTTTCAACATTGAGTGCTGTCTCTTGTTTACCAATCCTTGGAACGGTAACGTATAACTATATATATATAGTCATTTCCCAGAATCATACTGGACACCTAACAAGCTCCTATTAAACCCCCAAAATACCCACAACATATATATAAGCATATGAGTATCAGAGGAGTGCTACTGAGCATGGCAATATGCATTAAAACCAGAGACATAACATAAAACACAGACAAAGCTCAGTTTTTAGCACATCTAGTGAGACTCATACACGGTACAGTGCCTAAATATATATGGATAAATATCTAATAAGTAAATGGTCTTTTAGTTTGACATTTTTGGCCAAAATTGTTGTAAGCCCCTGAGCCAACGCCAAGGCAGACCACATATCAGGGGTCCCTAACGCTAATATAAATTGCCATGCTCAGTAGCACTCCTCTGATACTCATATGCTTATATATATGTTGTGGGTATTTTGGGGGTTTAATAGGAGCTTGTTAGGTGTCCAGTATGTTTTACAATTCTTGTCCAGCTAGTCATGGCTGATTGGAGGTTGGCAACCTCCTACTTAATTTAAGCTCACCCCCTCCCACATTTAAATGGTTATGGGCTCACTCCATAGCATCTTCCACTCAGGGGAACTTGCCTGCTTGCAGTTTGGCTGTGACATCTCTAATACAGAGTGCTTTTCCTGGTAATGTACAGGTTAATAAAAGCTTCAGTCAGACAGAACTTTGCAGCTAATATTGACAGATTTACTATAAATCATTCTTCCTGTTATTAAACAGGTTATTAAAAAAAAAAAAAAAATTATATTAGCGTTAGGGACCCCTGATATGTGGTCTGCCTTGGCGTTGGCTCAGGGGCTTACAACAATTTTGGCCAAAAATGTCAAACTAAAAGACCATTTACTTATTAGATATTTATCCATATATATTTAGGCAATGTACCGTGTATGAGTCTCACTAGATGTGCTAAAAACTGAGCTTTGTCTGTGTTTTATGTTATGTCTCTGGTTTTAATGCATTTCCCAGAATCCCTTGCTGCAGTGGAAGTGCTGTAAGCTGGGTGACAATGGGGAAAGACAGGGTTGCAGACCTGTCTAAGACATGCAAATGAACATACAGTAATATTTACAGTTGCTTTATGCTTTACTGTGGAGGGTTTTTGTCACGTTTTTTACCCACCATAACCTTAATGACAGTGGTAATTACCTAGTCTAGTCTCAAACCTGCTAGCCATTAAGACCAGCCTCACACTGATGATACCCATCAAGGTTGAAACATGTATGTGAGTAGGTCTAATGGCTTTGCATCTCATCCCAGCCTCTGTTTAAAAGCTGTGTTTAAAACAGCATGCATTGGCTTGAGGATTGGCTTGTGTAATACGAGCTTGAGACAAAAGGTGGCACTGAGTGCTCATTTGCATGTCATTTCCCAGAATCCCTTGCTGCAGTGGAAGTGCTGTAAGCTGGGTGACAATGGGGAAAGACAGGGTTGCAGACCTGTCTAAGACATGCAAATGAACATACAGTAATATTTACAGTTGCTTTATATATATATATATATATATATATATATATATATATATATATATATATATATAAATGTTTGTATGTCTGCACCGTCTGTGATTGGCCGGCAGACGGCAACACCTCTTTGGCCTGCGGGGTGGCCTGACGTCACGGCCACGCCTACGCAGCCCCTCACACTCACACCCTTGGCCTCACTCTCCATTTGGTGACTGCCAGGAATACAACTTACTCCTACTCCTCCATTTGCTACAAGCACTTCTTGCGGTCTGGTTATTGCCAGGACCGCATAGTGTCTCACCCCCCCCCCCTCCATTGCGGCCCTTCTTCACCCCAATTAGCAGCTCCGCACGGGTGGGATGGCGGGGAATGACGGGGGAAGAGTCAGGACAACACACAGCCCCCCCCTTTCCTCCGCACCTCTGCGGGGGGAACAGTCAACAGAGAGGGGGGGCAACACCAGACTGACTGACACACACACACGAACTGACTGACACACACACACACACTGATTGACGCACACACACACTGACTGACGCACATACACACACTGACTGATGCACATACACTGACGCGCACACACACACACTGATTGGCGCATGCCCACACACACACTGACTGGCGCGCACACATACTGCCGCACACACACTGCATGAAGCTGTAAAAGGGGGGGGGAGAACGGGCCTGTAAATGGGGGGGGAGAACGGACCTGTAAATGGGGGGGGGACCGGACCTGTAAATGGAGGGGGGGGACACCAGACCTGTAAATGGGGGGGGGGGAGGGACCGGACCTGTAAATGGGGGGGGGGGAAGGGACTGGACCTGTAAATGGGGGGGGGGGACCGGATTAATGTGAACGGGAGACAAACAGAGAGGGCTGACGGGAAGAGAGAGAGGGGGAGATGGGAAGAGGGAGGGGAGTGAGAGGGGAGAAGGGAGAGAGAGAGGAGGGAGGGGAGAGAGAGAAAGAGAGAGGAGCGGGAACATTACATCCCGGGCAACGCCGGATATATCAGCTAGTCATCAATAAACACTAGTGACCCAGTGCCATTGGAAGCCATGCATGCCCATGCCATCACACTGCCTCCACCGCGTTTTACAGATGATGTGGTATGCTTTAGATCATGAATCGTTCCAAGCCTTCTCCATACTTTTTTCTTCCCATCATTCTGGTACAGGTTGATCTTAGTTTCATCTGTCCAAAAAATGCTGTTCCAGAACTGGGCTGGCTTTTTTAGATATTGTTTGGCAAAGTCTAATCTGGCCTTTCTATTCTTGAGGCTTATGAATCGTTTGCACCTTGTGGTGAACCCTCTGTATTTGCGCTCGTGAAGTCTTCTCTTTATGGTAGACTTGGATAATGATATGCCTACCTCCTGGAGAGTGTTCTTCACTTGGCTGGATGTTGTGAAGGGGTTTTTCTTTAATGTTCAATGGTGAAATAATATGATGCTTGGCTCCTATGTGCTGCCTACTCACAGAATGTCAGTAGGATAAAGACAGTGGCGGGATATGTGGAGTCTGGTGGGTCTCTCTGGACACAGACAGGAAGCAGCTAGGACTAGAATATCAGGTGCAGACGTACATGGAAAGATAAAGACAGACATCCATGGTGCAGATCAATGGTACAAGGATAATATTTATGTAATAATAAAAATGTGCACTTACAATGTTAAAAATCAATAATAGCGTTTTATAACTATATCAGTGAAATGGAGTGTGTAGATGGTTGCCGCAGCTCACCGCACCGCCGACGTCCCGGATGGGCTGTTTCACAGGCTCTCTGTAGCTCCCTCTGCACCATGCAGTGTGGGGATCGCCTCCAGCGGTGTCTCCGGCGCGACACGTCACTTCCGGTGGGCACGATCAGCTCTGTCGCGTCACTTCCGGTCCGGCAACAGATTGACAGCTCGCAGCAACAATCCTCTCACTTCCTAGGCGGGTCCACTCTACGCGTTTCGCCAATAGAATGGCTGGCTTCGTCAGGAGTATGGAACCCCCACTTCATGCTAAACCTTATATACCTTGCTTAATTGCCGGTATTCTTAACCTCTGAAATGCTGCTGTGGGGTCTATGACTATCTAGAGACATGGTTGGATGTATTCACATAGTCAATTAAAAAGGGGAATAAACAAGCAGATTGGAAATTGGGGAAATACTCTGATAGTATTCCATAATGTGCAAATCCAGCAATATAAATAGCGGTCACTATATATATAAGAGAACTAGGGCTTTTGAGGTGGGGAGTGGATACGAGGTATACAAAATATGCAAAAATACATTAATTTTTTTTTATAAAAATACATTTGAAACTAGCTTAAAAAACTTTATTGTTATTCAATATTTAAAAATAAAAGTATATTTTGATATATATGTTTAAAAGAGTTCAGTGGTAGTGATGGGTTTATAGTTATGAAAATGTGAATACACCCCAGAAAAATGCTATAACATATTATATGATTAATACCATTATATAGCTCTTATTGAAGGGATGGTGTATTAACAGCATAGGAATTCATTATAATTCCCAAAATATTGGGATATAATAAACATATTTAATACAATAGTTCAAAAAACATATTTTCAATATTGAACAGGACATAATACATGTTATCACAATACACATACTAAATCTAAAGATCTAAACGACACATATGGTAACGGAATCTTCTTGTTCACCTATGGAGGGGAAAGAAAGGCACATTAAAATCCAATTATTTATTTCAAAAAGGGAGCCACGTCTATTTCCATATTAAGGCCTCTGGGGTGGAGAGATCTTAGTTTGTGGATCCAGAAGGATTCTCTTTTGATAAGTTCTAAGTTCCTATCTCCTCCTCGCCAGTGTTGTTTGACTGATTCTATGGCCATATATGTTAGTCCTTTAGGATCTCCCTGGTGTTTCTCCAAGAAATGATTCGGGACACTATGAGTGACTAAATGTCTCTTAATGCTGCTAAGATGTTCCAGTATTCTGGTTCTTACTGGTCTTTCTGTTTTAGCTACGTACTGCAACTTGCATGGGCACTCAAGGACATAAATCACATGATCGGTCCTGCATGTCAAGCATGATTCGATCTGGAAAACTTCATTTGTCACATTTGAACAGAACTCTGTTTTTTTGTCTGTCTTAAATTCGCATGCCCTACAGTTATTGCAGCCGAAAAAACCTTTTCCCGTTTGGAGCCAGCTATCGGAATTGGTGTCACTCCTTCTTAGTACACTCGGTGCCAATCTGTTTTTAAGATTATTTGCCCTTCTAAAGATGATATTAGGCTTCTCAGGAATGGCATTCCCCAAAATTGGGTCATTTCTGAGAATGTCCCAGTGTTTGTGAATGATGCTCCTTATAACCTTCGCTTCTCCACTATAATTAGTGAGAAAAGCAAAATCAAATTTCTCATTTCGTTCTTTCTTTTTGACTTTGGTTTTTAGCAAATCATCACGATTGATTACCTCCACTTTCCTCATTGCACTATCCAGCTTTTCTTCCCCATATTCCTTCTCTAAAAATCTTTTTTTGAGATACTCTGCCTGTTCGAGATAAGTGGTATTATCACTACAGTTCCTTTTCAGCCTTGTAAACTGTCCAGGTGGTACACCGTCCATCCACCTGGGCAGGTGACAACTCGATCTTAGTATATAGTTGTTTTTGTCAGTCTCCTTAAAATAAGTTTTTGTTTTTATTTTGTTTTCTTCAATAAAGATTACAAGGTCTAAAAAATTTACACTTAGTTAGCTCAAGCTGCTAGTGAATTTCAGGTTATTCTCGTTAACATCTAAGAAGGCTAAAACCTTTTCTAGGGATTCTTGACCCCCCCTCCATATTAAAAACACATCATCAATGAAACGGCGCCAGAGGACAAGATCCTCCCCCAGATTGCCACCTGGCCAGATCTTCTCATCCTCCCAAACGGCCATAAAGAGGTTGGCATAACTGGGGGCGAACCTCGTCCCCATCACCGTTCCACATTTTTGAAGATAGTATTCTTCTCTGTACCAAAAGAAATTGTGATTTAAAATGAATCTAATGCTATCTACAATAAAATCAATCTGTGTCTCAGTAAGGTCTTTGTCTCTAGATAGTACCTGTTTAATCGCTCTACACCCTTTTTCATGTTCTATTATTGTGTAGAGCGATGTGACATCACAAGTGGCCATAATAAAATGTTCTTCCCATTCCACTTTGCTTAAAGTATTGATCACATCTGTAGTGTCCTTCAAATAGGCCCTCTGCTGTACTACATATTTTTGAAGGAATGTGTCTATGTACAGTGACAGATTGGCCGTTAGCGAGTCAATCCCCGAGACTATAGGTCTGCCTGGAGGATTGACTACACTTTTATGAACCTTTGGTAGATGGTAAAAAACTGGTAGTTTAGATCTGTCACTGTACATAAACTTGTATTCATTGTCATTTAATATGTTCAGTTCCTTCCCCTTATCCAAGAAGTTTTTCAACTCCTCCGTAAATTTCCTCATTGGGTTGGTCTTTAATTTGGTATATGTATTTGCATCTCCCAATAGTCTGAGGGACTCTCTGTCATATGCCTCTCTGTCTAACAGCACTATTCCCCCTCCTTTGTCTGCAGGTTTTATGACCAGATTTTCGTTTTCAGTTAGATCTTTCAAGGCTGTTTTTTCCTCTTTTGTAAGATTATTTTGCATTTTCCCCTGCCTTGAAGCTAAATCTTCAAAATCTTTGTTAATCATTTTGAAGAAAACTTCTAAATGGTCACCTTTAGCATAGTGAGGATAGAAGGTAGATTTCGGTTTCAGATTCGTATGAATAATACGTCTTTCTTCTAAAACCACTGGGGGAATGGTCTGTTCAGGCCTATCTATTGTCTCTTTCCCAAGGAAGTACCTTTTTACAGTCATTTTACGGAGGAATTTATTCGCATCTATGAAAAGGTCAAACGAACTGTGACCCCTCATAGGTGCAAAACTTAATCCTTTTGATAACACATTATGTTGAGCTTTATTAAGAGACACTGAACTCAAATTAAAAATATTTGTCTCCTTCACTTGTTGCTTCTTTTGTATCCTCTTTCTTCTCCCTCTCTTTCCTCTGAATCTCGACTTCTTTTTGAGTCCTTCCTTGCTTTTGGACAGGGTTGCGTCCCTTTGTCCCACAAAGTGGAAGGTCCCTCCCCTAAAAAATCTTTTTCCCGGTGGTGACTTTTGGGGCTTACGTCCCTCTCTTTGTTCCTTCTATCAAACGAGTTAACCCGTCTCTCTATATCCACTGGACCTATCTTTTTCTCTTTTGTCCCTTTTTTCTTTATTTATAGGGGTGTAATTGGACCTTCCTCGTTCTTGAAATTCTGACCTAGATCTAGACTGATCTCTATTAGGCTGTATATTCTTTTTTCCCCTTCTGTCTTAGTTTTTTCTTCCGTATATTGAGTTCTTTCTTTACTTTCATGATAGTTTTTCTTAAAGAATTCTTTTTTATGGGAACCCTGGTATTCACCCTTATCTCTACTCTTTCCACGTCCCCAAGTTCTCTTATTGATCCTATTTTTCTTCCATGTACGTTGCTCCCCTTTGTTATAATCCTCCTCGTCACGTATAAATTTACGCATTTTTGATGTTTCTACCTCCTTTTCCAGAGTATTTAATTTCTTTTGTAGTGCTGTGTCTTTCTCAATAAACTCTGCCATTCAAGATATACTCACACCACTAGTAAACACACCAGAGTTTATTGAGAAAGACACAGCACTACAAAAGAAATTAAATACTCTGGAAAAGGAGGTAGAAACATCAAAAATGCGTAAATTTATATGTGACGAGGAGGATTATAACAAAGGGGAGCAACGTACATGGAAGAAAAATAGGATCAATAAGAGAACTTGGGGACGTGGAAAGAGTAGAGATAAGGGTGAATACCAGGGTTCCCATAAAAAACAATTCTTTAAGAAAAACTATCATGAAAGTAAAGAAAGAACTCAATATACGGAAGAAAAAACTAAGACAGAAGGGGATAAAAAGAATATACAGCCTAATAGAGATCAGTCTAGATCTAGGTCAGAATTTCAAGAACGAGGAAGGTCCAATTACACCCCTATAAATAAAGAAAAAAGGGACAAAAGAGAAAAAGATAGGATGTCCAAAGCTAACAAATCTCCAGTGGATATACAGTAGAGAGACGGGTTAACTCGTTTGATAGAAGGGACAAAGAGAGGGACGTAAGCCCCAAAAGTCACCACCGGGAAAAAGATTTTTTAGGGGAGGGACCTTCCACTTTGTGGGACAAAGGGACGCAACCCTGTCCAAAAGCAAGGAAGGACTCAAAAAGAAGTCGAGATTCAGAGGAAAGAGAGGGAGAAGAAAGAGGATACAAAAGAAGCAACAAGTGAAGGAGACAAATATTTTTAATTTGAGTTCAGTGTCTCTTAATAAAGCTCAACATAATGTGTTATCAAAAGGATTAAGTTTTGCACCTATGAGGGGTCACAGTTCGTTTGACCTTTTCATAGATGCGAATAAATTCCTCCGTAAAATGACTGTAAAAAGGTACTTCCTTGGGAAAGAGACAATAGATAGACCTGAACAGACCATTCCCCCAGTGGTTTTAGAAGAAAGACGTATTATTCATACGAATCTGAAACCGAAATCTACCTTCTATCCTCATTATGCTAAAGGTGACCATTTAGAAGTTTTCTTCAAAATGATTAACAAAGATTTTGAAGATTTAGCTTCAAGGCAGGGGGAAATGCAAAATAATCTTACAAAAGAGGAAAAAACAGCCTTGAAAGATCTAACTGAAAACGAAAATCTGGTCATAAAACCTGCAGACAAAGGAGGGGGAATAGTGCTGTTAGACAGAGAGGCATATGACAAAGAGTCCCTCAGACTATTGGGAGATGCAAATACATATACCAAATTAAAGACCAACCCAATGAGGAAATTTACGGAGGAGTTGAAAAACTTCTTGGATAAGGGGAAGGAACTGAACATATTAAATGACAATGAATACAAGTTTATGTACAGTGACAGATCTAAACTACCAGTTTTTTACCATCTACCAAAGGTTCATAAAAGTGTAGTCAATCCCCCAGGCAGACCTATAGTCTCGGGGATTGACTCGCTAACGGCCAATCTGTCACTGTACATAGACACATTCCTTCAAAAATATGTAGTACAGCAGAGGGCCTATTTGAAGGACACTACAGATGTGATCAATACTTTAAGCAAAGTGGAATGGGAAGAACATTTTATTATGGCCACTTGTGATGTCACATCGCTCTACACAATAATAGAACATGAAAAAGGGTGTAGAGCGATTAAACAGGTACTATCTAGAGACAAAGACCTTACTGAGACACAGATTGATTTTATTGTAGATAGCATTAGATTCATTTTAAATCACAATTTCTTTTGGTACAGAGAAGAATACTATCTTCAAAAATGTGGAACGGCGATGGGGACGAGGTTCGCCCCCAGTTATGCCAACCTCTTTATGGCCGTTTGGGAGGATGAGAAGATCTGGCCAGGTGGCAATCTGGGGGAGGATCTTGTCCTCTGGCGCCGTTTCATTGATGATGTGTTTTTAATATGGAGGGGGGGTCAAGAATCCCTAGAAAAGTTTTTAGCCTCCTTAGATGTTAACGAGAATAACCTGAAATTCACTAGCAGCTTGAGCCAACTAAGTGTAAATTTTTTAGACCTTGTAATCTTTATTGAAGAAAACAAAATAAAAACAAAAACTTATTTTAAGGAGACTGACAAAAACAACTATATACTAAGATCGAGTTGTCACCTGCCCAGGTGGATGGACGGTGTACCACCTGGACAGTTTACAAGGCTGAAAAGGAACTGTAGTGATAATACCACTTATCTCAAACAGGCAGAGTATCTCAAAAAAAGATTTTTAGAGAAGGAATATGGGGAAGAAAAGCTGGATAGTGCAATGAGGAAAGTGGAGGTAATCAATCGTGATGATTTGCTAAAAACCAAAGTCAAAAAGAAAGAACGAAATGAGAAATTTGATTTTGCTTTTCTCACTAATTATAGTGGAGAAGCGAAGGTTATAAGGAGCATCATTCACAAACACTGGGACATTCTCAGAAATGACCCAATTTTGGGGAATGCCATTCCTGAGAAGCCTAATATCATCTTTAGAAGGGCAAATAATCTTAAAAACAGATTGGCACCGAGTGTACTAAGAAGGAGTGACACCAATTCCGATAGCTGGCTCCAAACGGGAAAAGGTTTTTTCGGCTGCAATAACTGTAGGGCATGCGAATTTAAGACAGACAAAAAACAGAGTTCTGTTCAAATGTGACAAATGAAGTTTTCCAGATCGAATCATGCTTGACATGCAGGACCGATCATGTGATTTATGTCCTTGAGTGCCCATGCAAGTTGCAGTACGTAGGTAAAACAGAAAGACCAGTAAGAACCAGAATACTGGAACATCTTAGCAGCATTAAGAGACATTTAGTCACTCATAGTGTCCCGAATCATTTCTTGGAGAAACACCAGGGAGATCCTAAAGGACTAACATATATGGCCATATAATCAGTCAAACAACACTGGCGAGGAGGAGATAGGAACTTAGAACTTATCAAAAGAGAATCCTTCTGGATCCACAAACTAAGATCTCTCCACCCCAGAGGCCTTAATATGGAAATAGACGTGGCTCCCTTTTTGAAATAAATAATTGGATTTTAATGTGCCTTTCTTTCCCCTCCATAGGTGAACAAGAAGACTCCGTTACCATATGTGTCGTTTAGATCTTTAGATTTAGTATGTGTATTGTGATAACATGTATTATGTCCTGTTCAATATTGAAAATATGTTTTTTGAACTATTGTATTAAATATGTTTATTATATCCCAATATTTTGGGAATTATAATGAATTCCTATGCTGTTACTACACCATCCCTTCAATAAGAGCTATATAATGGTATTAATCATATAATATGTTATAGCATTTTTCTGGGGTGTATTCACATTTTCATAACTATAAAGATGGATTTAGACCTATCACTACCACTGAACTCTTTTAAACATATATATCAAAATATACTTTTATTTTTAAACATTGAATAACAATAAAGTTTTTTACGCTAGTTTCAAATGTATTTTTTTTTAAAAATTTAATGTATTTTTGCATATTTTGTATACCTCGTATCCACTCCCCACCTCAAAAGCCCTAGTTCTCTTATATATATAGTGACCGCTATTTATATTGCTGGATTTGCACATTATGGAATACTATCAGAGTATTTCCCCAATTTCCAATCTGCTTGTTTATTCCCCTTTTTAATTGACTATGTGAATACATCCAACCATGTCTCTAGATAGTCATAGACCCCACAGCAGCATTTCAGAGGTTAAGAATACCGGCAATTAAGCAAAGTATATAAGGTTTAGCATGAAGGGGGGGTTCCATACTCCTGACGAAGCCAGCCATTCTATTGGCGAAACGCGTAGAGTGGACCCGCCTAGGAAGTGAGAGGATTGGTGCTGCGAGCTGTCAATCTGTTGCCGGACCGGAAGTGACGCGACAGAGCTGATCGTGCCCACCGGAAGTGACGTGTCGCGCCGGAGAAACCGCTGGAGGCGATCCCCACACTGCATGGTGCAGAGGGAGCTACAGAGAGCCTGTGAAACAGCCCATCCGGGACGTCGACGGTGCGGTGAGCTGCGGCAACCATCTACACACTCCATTTCACTGATATAGTGATAAAACGCTATTATTGATTTTTAACATTGTAAGTGCACATTTTTATTATTACATAAATATTATCCTTGTACCATTGATCTGCACCATGGAGGTCTGTCTTTATCTTTCCATGTACGTCTGCACCTGATATTCTAGTCCTAGCTGCTTCCTGTCTGTGTCCAGAGAGACCCACCAGACTCCACATATCCCGCCACTGTCTTTATCCTACTGACATTCTGTGAGTAGGCAGCACATAGGATCCAAGCATCACATTATTTCACCATTGAACATTATTGTCTGCACTTAGTGTGTTTTTTCTTTGTTGTTTTTTCCCACATGCTCCCCCTGGTTTGAGAAATAGCGTATTGATCATCTGGGACCAGTCAAGACAGTCCCTTCCAGAGGGTCTGAGCAGGGGGTTACAACTTATATTACTTTTTCACAATTGCACTATTTTTAGTCACTTTAATTTTTTTACACCATCATATGTGTGTTATATATTCACTGTATTTTAAGTGATCACTAGCATTTAATTAGCGCCAGGTTTCACCAATCACTTTGTCACAAGGGTTTTTTCTTTACCATGGAAAGGATCCTACGATCATCCACCACTTCCATGGACGTCCAGGCCTTTTTGTGTTGCAGAGCTCACCAGTGCGTTCTTTTTTTCTCAGAATGTACCAAACTGTTTTGGCCACTCCTAATGTTCCTGCCATCTCTCTGGTGGATTTTCTTTTTTTTTGCAGCCTAGAGATGCCCTGTTTCACTTGCATTGAGAGCTCCTTTGACCACATGTTGTTGGTTCACAGCAACAGCTTCCAAATGTGAATGCCACACCTGGAATCAACTCCAGACCTTTTACTTGCTTAATTGATGATGAAATAACGGAGGAATATCCCACACCTGTCCATAAAACAGCTTTTGAGTCAATTGTCCAATTACTTTTGGTCCCTTGAAAAAGAGGGGGCTACATATTAAAGAGATGTAATTCCTAAACCCTGCCTCCAATTTGGATGTGAATACCCTCAAATTAAAGCTGATAGACTGCACTTTAAGTCCATATTTATTATTTAACTGTAACTTGAATTTTCTTTTGGTACACAGCCGAAATAACAAAACTTGGATCAGTGTCCAATTATTTCCTGACCTAACTGTATGTATGTCACGTGTAAGTAACATATTATTTGCACCATTTTAGACAGTTTGTTTTTGTGTTTTGGGGGTTTCTTCTCACTTTGTTTAGGTATGCAGACTTAACCTTTAATATGCACTACCAGGCTGCCCCAACTGTCACTTTATCTGCATCACTGATGAAGTGGACACCGCCATGAAACATATAAGGGCAGTGTTTTGCAGTTCTAGGTGTCATTGAGACTAGAGCATGCAGAAAATATATGTATTTTGTAACATTGATAAAACTACTATTCAACACCAATTGAAATGTAACTATGAAAAATCCCAGTTCTCACTCATTGTCCAGTCTTCGTATATCTGGTGTTGGTTAACACCTTCATGTTTTGGCTCATTTGCTTGTCTCCATTCCTCCTCTGTGCAAATATTCTCTAGACTTTGGGAGTTATTAATTAAACTGAGCCACTGCCGTTCAGGGAATTATTGAGCAAAAACCCACATTGATCATCAATGAGTTTCTGTGTGATAGTGCCCACTTTTGACACTATTGCAGTTTAATGAATAACCCCCTTAGACAGTGGCGGATTTACAATTTTGCCGCCCCTACATTTTTCGTCTCACCCTCGAAGCAGCAAATTAATTGCTAATATAATCAAATGACACCGATGAGAGTAGTTCTGATTCTATAGCGAGAATCGACAAAATATTGCGCCTGTATGTGGTCATTCTGGATCTTAAATAATTTTTTATTCGTCTAAGACAAGAAAAGGAACGTTCTGCTGTGCAGTTGGTGGCATGCTATGCACACGAACATTCGTAGCGCAATGTCAACGTTAGGATAGAGAACATCTAGCCCATCGTCACACATCCATCAAATCCTTTCGACCATAGATTTTTTTTTCCAGTTAATTGCAAGTGTTCCCGAAGATGCAGCCATTCGTCAATAATTACAGTTTCGGTATTTTTTGGATAGTTATTATTTGTATTTTTTTTGGAAGATTAGCAGCATGTTCTCAAACTTCTCTTTGATCTATTCCATCATTTCAAAGAGTACTGACATTTTTTTTATTGAGGTCTTCATAATGGGATTTTCATTTTTCTAGTTCAGTTCAGACTGTCTAAAATAACCAAACATTTCTTAAGTTAGAATCGGTCCTTGATGCTCAAAGTCTCTGTTGCGTTACCTTCATGAGATTCATCATAATGAGTTTTTCTTCATTTTTTTTCTGTGATGTCATTGTTTCATACTCTTGGTCAGGACTCCAGGTGCAGGATTTGACCTCTAGTGGCCAGAACAGCAAGGTAGCCAAACCTCACATACATCATTAGCTCTCATACAACTGTCTCTGTTATCTGTAGTGGGATTTAGCTTAAAAGCACAGAATCTATTACTGTACTTAACTGTTTGCTCACCTTAGAGAACTCCAAATCAATCTCCTTCTCTTATATATGTAATTATTTTCCCTCTTAAAACTGCCTTCCCAGTGTCCCAGAATAACCTTCCTGCATTGCAACGAGCCGCATTAGTTTCCTTAAAATAAAGCCAATATATTAGAAGAAATGCTTTAAATTCTTCGTTATTGTACAAAAAGGAGGAAATCTCCATATTCTATCTCCATGTGCTCTTTGTCCCATATTAACCTCCACCCATACTGGGGCATGATCCGAGATGATTATATATTCAATTTTAGTATCTGTGACCTTCCCCATTACCCCACTATTGGTAAAGATATAATCTATTCTGGAGAATAAATTATGTGCATGTGACATAAGTGTATTCTCTTTCCAAAGGGTTAAAAATTCACCAGCTGTCTTCCAGTCCCAAAATATCCTTAAACCCCTGTGCGCGCCTTTTTGCACCAGTTTTAACCTTGATTTTCTTTGATTCTGGAGTGACTTATCCATAAATGGATCCTACCCAATTAAAATCCCCTCCTACTATCAAATTACTGTCTTTTCCACTGAGTATAGTATCAGTCAGAGTTTGGACAACATTTTGATCATATTCATTTGTGCCGTTTATTATATATTTTTAATTCCTCATTATATATTCTGATAAGGCATTGTACCAATCTCAGCATCCCCTCCAGTGGAGATAACTTTGTATGGTAAAGGTAGGAATTGATTGTTTTAAAAGCTGCAGTTCAAGCAATATCCTACATTTGGAGACATAGTATATGGCTCGGTACCTTAAACCCACCTTAGCAACCTTAACACCCTCTACAACTCAATTTGTCGTTTTGTTCGCCAATGCAACTATAACACACATCACTGCGAAATGCTCAAAGAACTAGATTGGTCATCACTAGAGTCTAGGCGCAAAGTTCACCTTTCCTGTCTTGCCTTCAAATTCTTTATGGGCAAGCTACCCAGCTACCTGAACAAGCTCCTCACCCCTACCACATGCAGCACCTATCATCTGAGATCAGACTCCAAAAGACTATTCATGGTCCCAAGGCTCAACAAAGTATCCGGCCGCTCCTCCTTCTCTTATCGTGCACCCCAAAACTGGAACAACCTACCAGAGACTCTCACATCCACCACCAGTCTAAGTTCTTTCAAATCTAAGGCTGTCACACATTTTAATGTGGTCTGTAACTGTTTCATACGCCCATAATACAAATGATCTTTAACTGTGCATGCAATGTCTTGTTTTTAATGTATACCCTGCTCATTATGTAACTGTATTTGTAACCATGTATTATTTGTCTTAACTCTGTGCACAGGACATACTTGAAAACGAGAGGTAACTCTCAATGTATTACTTCCTGGTAAAATATTTTATAAATAAATAAATAAATAATACATTTGTGTTTTTTTAATAAATCAGTTCTGTACTATGAGAAAATACTTGTAGCATTAAAAAAAACAAAAAAACTTTTCAAGACATTTTTAATGTATTCTAATGTTCCAAGCATTTTTGTTTCTATAGCAACCATTTACAAAGTCACATCCCTTTCCTCTTCTGAAACTGACTCTGGCTCTCAAGCCCTGCCCGCTCTCTAGCAGTGCACCAATTGTATCTAGTGACTGCCTGGTCACATGACCTTCTACACAGAACTTTGCATCTTGGGTAATCTTCTGCAGCCCTAACAGGGATTTAATGAACCCCGAGACGATTTTTCGCCGATCAATCACAGGAGAAAGGATTGTCAGTGTGCAGATTGTATCGATGCACATATTGGAAACAAAAATATATGTTTCTTTTAAAATGGCCGCTTGAACTGCAGCTTTAACATTCCATGAAATAATTCTCGCAGAGAACTTACTCTCTCAAAGGATATACAGTACCCAGTTGAGCTATTCATGATTCTTAGCACAGTGGAGAGATTGTGTGGATAAAAAGCTGAGTGTGACATTCATACCAAACACAAAAATAACACAACAAATAACAAAATCTTAACATATGTTGACTTTCCTTTTTTCCATAAATACAAATTCTAATTTTACTTTCCCTTAATCTCCCCCCAGCCCTGCCCTTCTACTTACTGAACAATACAGCGCACTGGTCTAATCTAACTCTAAAAAATATTGGCCAATAGACTTGCAACAGTCCTACCTAAATTAATACAAGCAGATCAGGCGGGCTTTGTAAAGGGCAGAGCCTCTGTTAAAAATATCAGAAAGGTTATAACAGCTTACACTGGACAAAAACGAATACAAAGCAATTAAGATAATATACTGTAATAATATCAGTGGATGCCGAAAAAAGCTTTTGATAATGTAGGGTGGGAATACCTGATGAATTTTCTGGGAAAAATGGGTATTACAGGAACCTTTTTTGGTGCGATCAGAATAATGTATAAAGACCCCAAAGCAAAAATAATGGCAGCAGGCTTACTATCACAGGAGATGGGGCTTTTCAGAGGAACCAGCAGGGTTGTCCTTTATCCCCCCCCCTGCTTTTTAATATTGCAATTGATCCGCTTGAATATTTTAGAAATATGACGGAGTTTAAAGGGATCAAGAAAGGAGAAAGGGAAACTAAGAACCTTATTTGCGGATAATTTATTGTTGTGTCAAATCTATCAGAGGCTATGGAAAGAATACGGCAGGCATTCGAAGAGTTGGGAAAATTTTCGGGTTTTAAGGTGAATGCAGCTAAAATTGAAATACTAATCCTATCAAGTAAAAACGATATGAAATGGGAGGGAAAATGCCCATTCAAGGTAACTAGGAAACCACTTAAATATTTAGGAATCTATATTGATCCGGAGGGTAAATATCTTTACAAAAATAATTTGGGGGCAATTATCCCTAAAATAATCGCAGAATTAGAGGGGTGGACAAAATGTACTACTTAATCTGTCCGGCAGATGTCAGTTGGTTAAAATGATCAGTTTAGTAAGATTGATCTACCCTCTAGAGATATTACCAATATTAGAGAAACACTCTGATGTTAAACTTCTAAATAAAGAAATGTCTAGGTTTATGTGGAGGAAAGGGAGAAATAGAATCACTATTAATAAATGATGTCTGAAGAAAGAGTGGGGGATCTTAATTTGCCTAATATTTGAGAATATAATCTGGCCTGTGTTGCAAGACATGTAGGAGATTGGATAACTGGAAACAACTATTACTCATGCCTAGAATTAGAGGAGCAGTTGGTATCCCCAGTCTCCCAGGGATTTTACATGTAAAATGGAGAGAAATACCAATGGAAGCCAAAGTAAACCCGCTAATTAAGGATACATGGGCTACTTGGCGAATATTAAGAAAACAATTTGGGCTATCATATACTTGCTCAAATTTTTTAACTATACAATGGAATTTAAGGTTTCCCCCGGGAAAGATGCAGGCTTCTTTTCAGATATGGAGATACTAGGAGATTAGAACTGTGGGCCAGTTGGTAGATGTGAACAATGGTGGGTTCTTGACGTTCCAGGAACTGAAAGAACAAATAGGACTGCCTCAAACACATCCCTTCCCCTATATACAAATAATGCATTGTATTGGAAAGATATAAATCAGATCTATTGGGAATAGATGTTTTTGATGTCCATTATGAGGATGCTAATGGCACCAAATATTCTCTGATTCATATGATTGGATTAAGGACAAGGACTATGGGAAGGATCTAAGAAAAATGTTCACTAGATGGGGAAAAAGATTTTCCAGGAATTGAATGAGTTGACCTGTTACTCGAAGGGTAAACTCGGATTAGGAAAATTATCATTTCTGAGGAGTGGCGAGAGATGCAATATAAGATACTGCACAGGGCCTATTATTCTTTTGATATCAATTATAAGGGGAAAGAGAAATCTAAAAATAAGTGCCCCAAGTGCTCCAAGGAAAGAGCAGATTTAAAACACTGTTTGTGGGATTGTCTGGTTATTTCTGATTTTGGGGATAAAGTTCTGCAGTATATACAAGAAGTTATTGGGGTAACTACAATAAAAGAGCCCTTAGCCTTGCTGTTCGGAAATATGGAAAGTTGAAGAGGTCAGTGTAAGGAACAATGTCCCAAGGCTGGCAGAGATTGTCTTGCTTGCAGCAAGGAAAACAGTGCTGGTGAAATGGATAAACCCTGAACCCCCCACATTAGATATTTTAAACGATTATTTGAATAAATTGATAATTATGGACAAATTAGAAGATGAGATGGAATTTTTTTTTTAAAACCAAGACTTTTTTTTAAATGGGAAAAGTTTATAGATATTATGTCACAACAAGATAGAGATTCAATCATACAGACATTTAAGGTTACCTCTTAGGCTTTGGTCCCGCTGCGTCCGTCGGCGCGCGCGTTACTCACCTGCAGGGGTATCCTCCCGAGCCGGTCCCAGTCCCCCCTCGCTGCACGGCTCACTACGCGCTGTGACGCGTCAGCCGCCAGGGGATGCAAGAGAATTGCGATCCCGAGCGGTGACGGGTCACGTGGTGCGCTGGTGAGCCTATCAGCGGCGGGGGCGGGAGCTGGAGCTGTCAGCCTCCAAGACGTAAGGTGTGTGTGTGTGTATCGACAGAGGGATCAGCTGTGAGGGCATATGTAGAGGGGGAGCTGCTTACCTTTCAGCCGGCAGCAGCACCCTCCTGCAGCCCGGGAGACTGACCCCCGCTGCAGCCATCTGCTGGGGGGGATTGTATCGGATGGGAGCTGTGGAGGGGGTGTATCGGACGGGAGCACCACGGAGAGCAGCAGAGGGCATGTGGGGGGTCCCTCCTGCAGCCCGGGAGACCCCCGCTGCAGCCCTCTGCTCAAACCATGCCCCCCCGGCCGCCGCTCCCTACAGACCGCAGATAGTGGTCAAGTGCCTCCCCATGCGCCGCCTGTCTGCAGTGCGGGCGCGTGGTCTGAGGCAGCGGGGCCTTAGACTTAGGGTCTCCTCCGACTGATTGCGATGGGTCACAGATAATTTCGCCCTTGTGGATATATGATAGTACAGGGTGGATGGGGAGATAGTAAATGGGGAATTTTATGCCAGATTCTGTCAGGGGGCTGTGTGGTGATAGCTTTGATGGTTATCTTTGAAAATGCTACTATCTTTTTTTTCTTTCTATTGTTATTTGTGTTTTTGTTGAATTTTGAAATGATAAATATGATGAGCAATTCTAAAAATAATTGTGTAAAAGTATGTTTTTCTGTGTATCTTATTGTTTTTTTTTTCTGTATTGTAATGTGGTTGTTTAATGCTTGTAAGTCCAATAAATAAAAAAAAATTATATATAAAAAAAAACTACCATAAAAGAGATTTCCAGTCATTCTAAATTAATTTGTAGATCTCTTGACTCGCTCCTGGTGATATTCTTTTCTGTTTGGGTATTTTCGATTAAAGTTAATGTTTATCTCTGCATATGATTCGTTTAGACTTCACACGGGTCATCTCGAGCCGACCTTCGAGTTTTAGATAAACTTTCAACATTCATTTACGTTTTACCAAGGACAGTAGCATTTCCCATTGGTGTGAAGTTGTAGAGTTCTTGTAGAACACCAACAAATGAAACAGCCTCCAAGTAACATCCTGCTGCACACGTTCCTACTGAATTTAACGAATGAACTGCACGTGGCACATATTCAGCCAAAGGGTTTATTTGCTTAATTCATGGCTGAAGTCCCGAATAGGAACCAAACATATTATTTGCGTTATCATAGGATTGTCCTCTACAGCTAGACATAATCAATTGTAAATCGATCAAGTAATTTCTGCCAAATGCTGTGATTTGTGACCAGAATTTGACCAGAATTTGAAATTAACATTATAAAGCCACCTTCCTGTACATACCATATAACAACCTAGAGTTGGACAACATGTGAAATATCCGGTGTCGAATCAATCACGGAGTAGCATCTGGCTTTTTTTATTTCACTAATTATTATTTCCTGCACTTTGCTGCCCATTAGCTGCACAAATGCGTCATATATTGATAAGTAACTTGTTATTCCACTTCCTGGATTGCCATGTTTTTTTTAAATGGATGCTGCCAAAAAAGTGTCTAACTGTGAAATCAGTTCCAATGCAATGAGGATGTTGCACATTTTTCATCATGACCTCTTAATGTCAATCCACAAGGTGTAAGGGCTTTAACAACAGCTACGACTCGTGTTAAGATTTCCTTCCAGTAAGAACTGTCTGGGTAGCTGCACCGTGAACAGGTCATGGATTCTTCCCAATGTTTTCCCTTTTGTGTACAAGGTTAATATAGCAGTTTTATGGCCAATCATTCCATCCTTTGTTGCCCAATTGAACGTCAACATGAAATAATCAGCATTGGCCACAAAATATGAAAGATTTACTTTCTGAATAAATTAACCATGGGCGAGAAATTATTTTTCCATTCAACATTTTACGTTCAAAAAGAGATCGTGAAAGGTAATGTTTTTTTTTATCAGTGTATTGTCGTTCTGTCTCGGTAAAATCATCATCTTTATTTTGTTCAAATCCATGTGTTGCAAAATAATCTCGATTTACCTCATTTATCAACTAATTAGCCAGGTCCTTGCTTAGTTCGAGCCGATGATCATTATTGGTGATATATCTTCCACAACCTCCATCTGCTCCCTCTTCTGCAGGTGTCACTTCTACTTCTTCTATGTTCTGCTCCATCGCTTCTTTTACGTCATTGTCCCTTTCTAATATAACATCGCCACTAGCACTATTATCGTTAGAACATGCCAGAATATTTTTTTTATGTAGCATTTCTTTTTCTTACACGTTTTTCTTTAGCTAATTTTTTTATATTCAATGCCAATCAATAAAGGCTGCAGGGTAATGAAGAGAAATTCTGGAATATCGTACTAGTAACACTTACCTCCACCTTTCCACTAAGCGTCGCCGGCCCACAGCATGACTGGAGAAGAGTGGCATTGACCATGACTGGAGAAGAGTGGCATTGACCATGACTGGAGAAGAGTGGTATTGACCATGACTGGAGAAGAGTGGCATTGACCATGACTGGAGAAGAGTGGCATTGGTGGCAGGGTAGTTAATCACCACTATGGTTCTTGAAGTTGCCCAAAATGCCTTTCATAGCGCTACGCAAGGCATTGTGGGGCACAACTTCTAAAAGCCGAGCGAATACTGACAAATGTACCAGCACTGCTGTCCTTACACACACAGCCTTACACACACAGCCTATCTAAAATATGCGGTTGTCTCACTGGGAGGGTTCAGGCATCAACCATTCACAACATCACCCAGAATATTTGTTTGTTCATTTTCAATCCCTGACCAGGAGTGTTAGGGGGGGAAGAAAGGATGTGTGTGTTCCCCCTGCACTCTTTAGCTCCCTTCTCAGTGTGGCCAGCATTCATCAAGCTCCGATGCAGTGTATCTGCCATTCCAGTCAATGGCAGCCATCGAAATATCGGGGGTCCGATACTAGGCATCACGGCTTTATGTATCCGTGCCTTTGTCCTAAGCCTCTTTATCTCTATCCTCTCCGTCACGATTCACTCATTGAAACTCTGATCTTTCATTGAGCACTATTTATTCCACCTCTTCTATCCCTGTACACGTCAATTGAGCTGCTGGGTCTTTCTTCTGTAACTATTATAAACAATAAAAAAAAAAAGAAGTTGGTCGGGGGTAATCTTAAGATTCCCTGAATGTCTAAATGGCTAAAACGGGTTGGAGGTATCCATGTACCTGTATTGTGTACACCCAGTATGCAGCTGTAGTAGGAGTTATTCTTGCCTTTTGGTAGGATGTGCTATGTTGCACAGATATTGCCATTTAATTTCACAGTAGATTCTGTTTGTGTTATCTGGTGGCACAATGTCACATGCTCCATCTGTAATTATAATGTGAGCAGTTGTTTGTGTTGTGATGGGAGACGACAGGGAAATGCCTACACTTTCCGGAGTCCCCTGGCAATTGTACGAAGGTTGGGGATAGATATATAGAGATAAGAGAGATAATGATGATAGAGAGATAGATATATCTATCTCTCTCTAAATCTATCGGCTTGGAATGTTCCTACTAAAATAAAATAAAAATAGCCTTGGATGCAGGATCTTCAATCGATCGCGGCAGAAGGGACCCATCGGCAGCTTAGGTAATTACATTTCCTTAAAAAGGTAAGCAAATGCTGCATTTGAAAAAATAGCAATAATCTATTGCCACTTCAAGCATTCTGTACGTATCAATTTCTTACCACAGGCACTTCCCAGCTTGTAAGTATACCGTGCTTCATTATTTTATTTCACCTGACAATCATGTGCCCTGTACTGACCATCAGCAAAATCACTGGAGTAGTTCTGAAAAAGGTTGGGGAGAGGTTACCACCGAGAAGGGACAGAGCACCAGCTTCATAGAAATATTTTAATTTGAACAGAATGCATCAAGATCCTTATAAAAACATGATGGGACTAGAGAGGGTGCATCAGTTTCTCTGCCGGCACACAGTGTCCAGCGTGCTCTGTGCATCATTGATTTGTTGCTGCAGCCTGTCCTTCGTGCCCTTATTAGTGGTTTTCTTGAGCATGTCCTTCATGTCAGCGATAGCAGCTCGGTACCCGGCTGTATTGTGGAACACCCGTATAGCACGGTCTCCAGTGGAGACCAGGAATCTGTTGTTGGTGTCAAAAGCGAGGTCCGTGATGACTTCTCCGTGCACGGAGTGGAACTCTTCCTCCTGCGCCCCAGTACGCGTGCTGAACACAGTGATATCCGAGGTGCTGGAAATGGCGACGACGCGCGCGTCTGGGGACAGCGCGATACGGCAGGGCTCACTCACGGGCCAGCGGCCTGTGTGCAGCAGATAAGGGTCTTGCTGCTTCTTGTACTCCACGTCTGTATCCCACAGCTTCCAAGTCCCGTCTTTAGACACAGTCGCCATCCTGTGGAGATAACAATGCAAGCGGGTGATATTTCACAGCATGGGCCTTACCCACTATGCACATTCAAGGCAGACAGATTTTGTCTGTCCCTGTAAAGTGTAATAAGAGGGACACAAAGTAACCCTACTTTATTGACAAATACAAAAAGGTCTCTACCTTGCGGCTTTTCCTGCATAAAACATCTGAGATAGGAGTTCAAGATTTTCCCTTGCTTGTTAAAATTAGGCGCTTCTAAAATCAGACATGTTACTGCTACTCACTGCACTTTTTGTCCTCAACCAAAGCCACAGAAGAGGCTGGTTTCCATTAACCTACTATGTGTGTCCATTATTTCCAGAAAGGGCTGTGCCTTCAGTGATTGCTTTGCTAGAACAACAACTAAACGTCACACCGCTTACCAGCAGACAACAAATGTGAATGAAAGTATATTAGATTTGTCGTTGTGCCTGATTGCCAGAGAGTAGCAAAGGGTGCTACCTATGTGCTGGAGATACTGTTCTATCAAGTAGGGGACCAGCTGACGTGATCAGCTGAACTTCTAAAGAAAGCACATTTGTTGGTGCACACCAGGGCAATTAAAACTTAGCATTTAATAAATCTTTAAATCACTGGAGGAGATGCCAACATTTCAATTGCTAAGGGTTAGTGTGAAACTGATCTACCGCACCCATTATGGTAATGGATTGCTAGATCAGTTTGACACTAACCCGTACCAATTGAGATTTCGGTATCTCCTCCAGTGGAAAAAAACATGAGACAGCCACACCTCCTGTGATTATTATTTTTATACATACAAACTGTCACTTTTTCATCAGCAGGTGTAGCTATTTAATATTTAAAGACGTATTAAATGCTAAGTTTTAATATCCCAGGTGTGCAAAGTGTGCTTTCTTTAGAAGTTAAGCTGATCACATCAGCTGGTCCTCTACATGATATAATTGCTTTGCTAGCCCATCAATAAACAAAGAGGGGGCTGGTGGGGGCTCTTGATAACCACACATTCAATCACTGCCAGTAAGTGTTAGATTTCGTAGCAGCTCAGAAGATGACAACCTCAAAATATCTCCATGTCCACCCAAGCTCTACTGTCCACACACATCCCAGAAGGGGCTTCCATCTATCTAGTCCAGTTTCAGTCTCAACACCAGATTGTTCCCTTACACGGTATGCCTGGGCATACTGCACTACCTTGCTGCAATATTACCATCAAATCCTCACGAAACAGTTACATACGGAGGCATGACTGTGCATATTGAAGGTATCTGGGATAACAATTAAACAAACTAGATCTGTATGCCGGCATCCGTTTACACACAAGTCACGGCTGAAGAAGCAACTCACCTGCGGGAGTCATTGGAGAATGAAAAGCCACACATGCCGGCGGAGTGACCCTTGAGCTCGAACGCTCGGCACACCTCGCGGAATTCCCCCGCCTTGCCGAAGCAGACTTCCCACACCTTCACGTCCGGGGTGAAACCGCAGCTCGCCACGAACCTTTCCCAGAAAACAGGGCCAACAAAACATTGGTGTGTGGAAACATCTAAAAGGAGCCATTCGTGCATTTTTGCTCCCTCCGTCCCGCTAATTGTTTTCTCTTTTTACATTGTGGGAAACAGGGCGTTTCCAGAGCGGAGAAGTGGTCATTTCAGCTCTTTTTGCCCCCCCCCTTGTTCCCGAGATACATAATCGGGAAAGGCGCCGCCGGCTACTTCCTGGGATTGAAATCCCTGCATCAGGTGTGGCAATAGGACCCGCGACAGATGGCGTCACAGCTTCCTATTGGCCCGCAGGAGATGTAAACGTCCTCCAGAGCTGGACTGTGCTATTCTTGGCTATGGGCCACCCGGGTTCCCAAGAAATTAACCTTTTAATTTGCGGCTATTCTTCTTCCCTTCCGGCAAAGAAATACGTCTGCCAGGTGAGTCTCGCCCCTGCAGTCCCATTGGGAAACTGCAACATTTACTTTCGCTTTACCGATAAATAAGAAAGGTAAATCGTTCTGGAACCAGGAGGTCCCTGGAGTTGGGAATAGTGCAGATCAGCTCCAAAGGATCCCCAGGTTCCAACTATGAAAAGGTGAAAAACACAATTCAAAAATGGAGGGGGGAGGTGAGGTTACTCATTTAACAGGCACATTCTTTCCCTTTTCGACCAAATTATTCTGTCATACTCCCGTGCAGATCCCTCATCCCATACACACTGCCGTAGCACTTTATTAACATGCAAAAGAGATGTGCTCACCTCCCGCAGGGCGACACGGCAGCGTACGCGTTGGTGATCTGGTTAGTGTTGATTGGTGCCAGCACCTCCCCCTTCAGGTCCCACACCAGGATGGTGGTGTCACTTGAGGCAGTCATGATAAACTTCCCTGTATGAGAGGCAGACTGTGAGAAGTGCGATAATAGAAATCTTTATCTGACATGAGATTAATCTACAGAGAACTTCCTTAGTCCCGCCCGTGGGTTGCAATTCCCTTCACCACCTGATTCACCAAGTGGAATCATTAAAAGATCACCAGCCCTGGCCTTGTATGCGGAGCAGAGGGATACAACTTGGAGAGCTACTAGAGAAGGTATTATAGTGTCAGGTTAATAGGTTTAGTACCCAATGTCTGGGAAAAAACGTTGATCTTTAAACCGAAGGTCATAAAAGAGCTTATGTGAGTGCTATGCAGCTACATTTTGGAGCACCATTTTTAATTTCTTTTTAACTGACGATTTTCACGGTATATCATCTTTTTCTATTCTATTTCCAGTACTATGTATTTTACAATGTTATTAGTACCTTAAACGAGTTTGCGCTGTTACTTTTTCCACTAATAGGGTTAGCGAATGCTACCTTTCGTGGCAATACAGTATCTTACAAGATACATGGAAGTGAGAAGCAAAGCTCTTCAGTCATCCAAGAATTATTAGTCAGAAAATGCAGGGTTTATTTTTTTTTTTTTTAAATCTTCTAAACTAACCAGTGTATTCATGCATTTCAAACTGAAATGTATGAGGGAATGAGCTCCGTTTCATGGCAATAGCCGAAGTCAACCCACAGCGCTGCACCTCGGAAAGATCCACACCGGGGGCACATTATGGATACGAAGTTTATGATTTGCCGAATGAAGAATTGTGATTGTTCAATGTCAGTCGTGATTCACAAATCAGGGTTGTGATATCAGTCGGAATATTCCTTCTTATTTCACCACAACAGGTTCTTTGTGCTCCTTAGAGCAGTGTCCGAATTTGTTCAAATGAATGTCTTGAGAAAGTCAGAACCGAAAAGCTTCTGCCAAACATTGCGGCATTGGACATATTTCACAGAAGCCCTAAACGGTGTCACGGATGCACTCTGCGAATTACCCATCAAAAACAGCTTTTTTAATAGTTGTTATTCAACCACAATTCATGCATATCCACTTACATTTTGATTTTACAACTCTTATGTTATATTTAAAGATTAAAACCACGAAGTGTTTTGGAATATTTATTTTATGGATTGAGGGTTCAGCTACCACCCTGTGGTCCCCAAGGGAAGGGGGGGGGGGGAATTATGTGATGCCCACTCCTTTCGTTCTGTACTTCTATTAAGCAAAACTTAAAGTACAGTTTCTACATGATCGTGACCACGAGTCCAAAATGCATAGATTTATCATATCTTCCCAAGAGGAGAAAAGCGCCAGAGTGCAGGTTCCAAGGAATAACATCTATAGGCTTTAATTAATCCAAAGAATCATGAAACCGGATGCATGAATGGGGAGACCCCCCACGTTGGGAGAAACACAGGAAAAAGTCAACACCTGTTTCGCACTCAGGCAGGGGTGCACAAACTGGGGGGCGCGAGATGCTGCGGTTACAGAGGCCCCGTACTTCCCCCGAAGGCATTTAAATTAAATGCCGGGGATCGCGCGAGGCCTCTAACTTTACTTACCGTAACGTTCCAGCGTTACGCCGGCGGTCACGTGACCCATGTCCTCGCTGCGTCATCTGACGCCGGAGCCAAGGCAGGGGGGCGCAGGGAGAAGACTTTGCGCACCCCTGCTCTAAGGCACTTTTTCAAGACTTCCCATGCGTGCATCCGTTTATATGATTGTGTGGATTAATAAATCCTGCAGATGTTCTTCCTTGGAACCTATGAGTACTCTGTAACTTTTCCCCCCCACTTTGTGGAAAGTTTGCCTTTACTTGCTATCAGACCGGTCGCGTACGATATAGCGCGGGATGAGAGCATCACGACCAATGTCACCAACGCAACCCAGGCCTGGGCAATTTTCACGGGACTATGAGGCCGAGTGCTACAGAACCAAGCCTTGCGAGTGATCATATCTTTCATTAAACCTGAGACAGGCTTACAATGTTAATTTACTGCAAGTGTTAATTAACAGCAAGTCACATTAGACATACGATGATTAATTAAATGCTGATCCTTCTCAAAGGAATTTATATCTTTAACTTATTCACTACGCCAAAAGCAAAGTGTTGCAGGCAAAAACTTACATGAGGGTTCATCACTTGCCTATTTTCTGCGGGAGCAGTCGACAGCGCAACGCTCTGCTGTTCCTGTGCGGAAACACAGCAGATACCTTGAACTCCCTACCTGTCTCTGCTATCCCAATGTTGATGATGGGGGCTTTGTGCCTTTTGGGGAAGTCCTCAGGGGCAGCTGAGAATGTGAAGCCATCTTCCTTCTTGGACATCTTAAACACCCGGATGGTCTCTCCATTTGCCAGGCAGGCGATAAACGCTCTGCAAAGAGAGGAACAGTCAATATTGCTGAACGCCGTATAGGTAGAACAGGTCAGATATACATTACGCTACCCCTCTGCATACACATACATAAGGAACTCATATTACAGGGTGCCATTGTGCGTCCTTATGAACAGCTGGGAGGTTCTGAGGTGCGCAACATTCGCTAAAGCGGAGATCCAGAAAAATGAGATAAGTGCGGTATCCTGATTAGTGCGGTTGCACGAAACGCGTAGGTGCATTTTTTTTACCTCTTGAATCCATGTGATTTAAGAAATTCATTTTTTATTTGAGTCGTCTCTTAGTCTCAAATCTTTTTTTTTTTTTTGTCCATGGTAGTGCTCTGCACTTCATCTCATTTTTCTGTACATACATAAAGCAGGTATATTCTGAGCATTTTATGTTTACACCTATCCAAATATACATTGCATAATCTTTGCCAGAAATCTCTCCCTCATCTGGAACGCTGTATATGCACTTACCATCTTGACCTAGCTCTATTAAATTTGTACTTCCATAGACTCTCTATGTTATTTCTCCCAAGACACCACTTTGGGAATATGAATCCCAAAGCACATACTGTATAAGCTAATGTCGCCTTATGTAATATGCACTTATTTGTGTTATGTACATGATCTCTGAACACTGCAGATGGTTGGTGCTAAATAAACACACAACAAATCGTCGTCCAATTTTCTGTACAAATCGAAGACGTTAAGAAGCATGCAGACCACAGACAGTAGGCCTGACACAAACATTATTATGTTGCAAGTCTAGTACACAAAGTATTATATAAGTTAGAGCAGTGGTGCGCAAACTCCCTGCGCCCCCTACCTGTTCCATCCTCGGTCGCACCCCGCCCCCCCCGCGTCTAATCATGCTTCAAATGACGCTGCGGGGTCATGTGACGTCATGTCACGTGACCGGCGGCTTCATTTGACGAAAGTGACGTTACATTGCCCGCGGCGTCGTTTGACGTCGCGTTGCCATGGCGACGCATCACACAGCCGGCTGAAACAAGGCAAGTATAGCGTTGCAGAGGCCTCATGCAATCCCCCGGCATTAAATTAAATGCGCGGGGCCTCTGGAACCGCCCGCACCCCCCCAGAAGAATCTCCCGTCCCCCCCCCCCCCAGTTTGCGCACCGCTGAGTTAGACTACAGTACATGATGGACGAATGCAGACGTGTGTGTTGTATGGTGGGAGAGTCCAGGATTACCGGCAGTCAGGGCTGAATCGCACATGCGTGGCGTGGTCCAGCTCCACGTTGGCCCTCATGGAACGGTGCTCTCGCTCCAGGAAATCCTTGGTGCTCCATATCCTCACGGTTCTATCGTCAGAGCAGGATGCCAGGTATTTACCATTACTGCTGAAATCCAGGCATGTCACGTTCCCACCGTGTGCCTGCCAGACACATCGAAAACAGCAGAGGCGTTACCAGTCGTTACTCACTTTTCATACTTGTAGTGTTATCTACCAATAACCTTACAGGGATCACTTCTGTTTGCAGTATATTATACAGCTTCGTTGTTCCAATCCTTTTTAACAGCAATGCTTTCAGAGAGGCAGAATAACATTACTGGGGTGAAGAGTAAAATATTCATCATTACTACAGTTTTCTCACATCAGTACAGCTCAATACATTTTAACTAGAGTATAAAATCAGGCTTGTATCATATAGAGCCGTGCTTCCGTGGAACCCTGAGGTACTGCTGGAGGTCACCAAAGGTTTTAGGTGACCTCCAGCAGCACCTCAGGTTTCCACAGAACCACGGCTCTATATGATACAAGCCTGATTTTATACTCTAGTTAAAATGTATTGAGCTGTACTGATGCACGCTTATTTGCACGAAGCAAGCAGTGATGCAGGTCCTCACAGGTTATAAATGGGGTACCTTAAGAGATGCTGCAAGGAGCGGGTGGCTGAAGGTGTGTTGCTGAAGCTTCTCCTTGCGCAGCTTCTGCTGCTTCTGCTTCTTCCCGGGCTGCTTCTCAGGTGCAGCGTGTCCGTTGGCTTCCTGGCCTGAAAAAATACCGGGCAGTCCCCGAAAGAGAAGATTAAAGCACGGGAAAAATATTATGGCAGCACCCAAAAAGCAAAGTTTGTCCGTGACAAAGTATTCAGTGCTGGATGGGACCGCTATGTAAAACAAAGCACGGAGTAAAATTGGAGCTCTGAACAGGGCTAGGGGATTGGACAAGGAGACCAGATTCAAGTTGCAGTGTATATAAACACTCCTAGAACAAACTTTCTGATGGCACAAATAATCACTACATTTTAACCCATTAGCCAAATCCCTCCACTAGTTCAATCTGGTCCCACCTGGGAAGCTACCGCCCCAACATGTATTGGGTTTTGGACAAAGTGAAAGGCCTCGGGCCTTGACATCCAAGCAGAGTTTGAAATGTAGCCCAATAGGCCCAACTCCATAAAGCACAATAACAAATTCCACCAGGCATTGGCCAGCTTTAATGGGGTGGTTAACCCAGTCACTGCCAGCGGGGTCTGCAATGCATTGTGTAGCTTTAGCTCCCCTGTTTTGCAATGTGCTGCTGGACCATCTGGCTTCCAATGTTTGGAACCAGCTAGCAAATCAGGGTCTGACCGCTGTGGCGACTTCCCCCACCTGCAAGTCTCTATTCAAGATTATTTTTGGTGACTACAAGAAGCAGCAGGAGAAATACACAAGTGTGGCAGCAGAAGAAAAACACAAGTGTGGCAGCAGGAGAAATGCACAAGTGTGGCAGCAGGAGAAATACACAATGGTGGCAGCAGGAGAAATGCACAAGTGTGGCAGCAGGAGAAATGCACAAGGGTGGCAGCAGGAGAAATACACAATGGTGGCAGCAGGAGAAATGCACAAGTGTGGCAGCAGGAGAAATGCACAAGTGTGGCAGCAGGAGAAATACACAAGGGTGGCAGCAGGAGAAATACACAAGGGTGGCAGTAGGAGAAATACACACGGGTAGCAGTAGGAGAAATACACAAGGGTGGCAGCAAGAGAAATACACAAGGGTGGCAGCAGGAGAAATGCACAAGGGTGGCAGCAGGAGAAATGCACAAGGGTGGCAGAAGGAGAAATACACACGGGTGGCAGAAGGAGAAATACACAAGGGTGGCAGCAGCCCATGATGTGGAGGAATTCGGAATCTGCAGGGACGAAATCTTGTGACCCGCACAAAATATATGTGTATAATATGCACAGAAAAGCGACCAATATTTCAGAACCCTAATGAAGTACAGTTCTGATCCAACTAGTCTTGCTGTTTCCTTACTATACTATTTTTTACCCATTGAGGGGAAGTAACTATATTCAGGGCTCGACAAATGCACTCGCCCGCAGCAAGTTCATTTTAGCAGCTGGCGAGGCAGCCAGCGGCAGGACGACTGAAGACCACGGGAGCAAAGCTGCACCAGAGTTAGACAGCTGGCGGCAGGAGAAGAGGACCGAGGACACCATAACAGCGGAGCAGGGCAGCAGACGTGTCGCATAGCGGGTGGCAGGAGAAGAGGACCGAGGACCACCATGTCAGCGGAGCAGGGCAGCAGACGTGTCACATAGCGGGCGGCAGGAGAAGAGGACCAAGGACCACCATGTCATTGGAGCAGGGCAGAAGACGTGTCGCATAGCGGGCGGCAGGAGAAGAGGACAGAGGACCACCATGTAAGCAGAGCAGGGCAGCAGACCTGTCGCATAGCGGGCGTCAGGAGAAGAGGACAGAGGACCACCATGTAAGCAGAGCAGGGCAGCAGACCTGTCGCATAGCGGGCGTCAGGAGAAGAGGACAGAGGACCACCATGTCAGCGGAGCAGGGCAGCAGACGCCCGCTGTGCGACACCTCTGCTGCCTGCTCCGCTGACATGGTGGTCCTCGGTCCTCTTCTCCTGCCGCCCACTGTGCGACACCTCTGCTGCCCTGCTCCGCTGACATGGTGGTCCTCGGTCCTCTTCTCCTGCGCACGCTGTGCGACACCTCTGCTGCCCTGCTCCGCTGACATGGTGTCCTCGGTCTTCTTCTCCTGTTGCCAGCTGTCTTTCTCCGGTGCCACTCCGCCCCTGTGGTCTTCAGTTCTCCTCTTCTGACGCAGTCCTCCTCTGCTGTCCTGCGCCAATGAAGCCAGGTAAGTGAGAGGAAGAGAAGGGAGGGGGGTGAGAGGAGGGGGGTTAGAGAGGAAGAGAAGGAGGGGGATGAGAAAAGGAAGTGGGGTGAGAGAAGAAGAGGAGAAGGAGGGGTGAGAGGAAGAGGAGAAGGAGGGGTGAGAGGAAGAGGAGAAGGAGGGGTGAGAGGAAGAGGAGAAGGAGGGGTGAGAGGAAGAGGAGAAGGAGGGGTGAGAGGAAGAGGAGAAGGAGGGGTGAGAGGAAGAGGAGAAGGAGGGGTGAGAGGAAGAGGAGAAGGAGGGGTGAGAGGAAGAGGAGAAGGAGGGGTGAGAGGAAGAGGAGAAGGAGGGGTGAGAGGAAGAGGAGAAGGAGGGGTGAGAGGAAGAGGAGAAGGAGGGGTGAGAGGAAGAGGAGAAGGAGGGGTGAGAGGAAGAGGAGAAGGAGGGGTGAGAGGAAGAGGAGAAGGAGGGGTGAGAGGAAGAGGAGAAGGAGGGGTGAGAGGAAGAGGAGAAGGAGGGGTGAGAGGAAGAGGAGAAGGAGGGGTGAGAGGAAGAGGAGAAGGAGGGGTGAGAGGAAGAGGAGAAGGAGGGGTGAGAGGAAGAGGAGAAGGAGGGGTGAGAGGAAGAGGAGAAGGAGGGGTCAGAGGAAGAGGAGAAGGAGGGGTGAGAGGAAGAGGAGAAGGAGGACTCCGGAGCAGAAACGCTTTGATTTAAGCTCCGGGGTCCCCCGGCTTCCGGTGATACTTAACTCCGTAGGTGCTGCCGGTATCTGTGTGCAGTTTAAAGCTCCTGCGTCACATGGGCCAATAGGGATGACATTACGGTTTCCTATTGGCCCGCAGGACACTTAAGCCGCCATATCGCTAGCCCTGACTAGCCCCATCTGGGCTGCTACCAGCACCCCCTTCCGAGGTAAGTATCTTGGAAAGCAGGGGGTGCCTGGAGCTGAAATTACCGCTGTCCAGATCCAAAGAGCCGCTTCTACAAACCTAATTAAAAAAAACAAAAAAAACCAACCACACACCACCAGGAGTGCCTCTACCATTTAAAATACTCTGACAATTTGCATACAACAGAATCATAACTGTGTACGCCTCTATCCACCCTTCAGTGCTGCACTGCCCTCTCTAGCCCTGATTTACACATCAACTACATCTAGGGAGAAGGTGTGGTTCAGTGAGTAAACAATGACATTGAGTTTGAATGAGGGGAACCTGGTTCAATTCCCGGTGTCAGCTTCTTGTGACACTGAGCAAGTCACTTTCTCCCTTTGCCTCAGGCACCAAAAACACACGGTATGCTCATCTCGCAGGGAAAAAAGAAAACTGCTTGGACTGCTCCTGGCTTCCAATCAAGTTTCAGATCAACTACAAAGTTCTCCTCTTTACATTCAAGGCTCTCCACTCAGCTTTGATCTCTGTTATGTCCCTGCCGATAACCATCGCCTTTCTCCTCTACTGCTCTCTCGCCTTAAACCTTCCCTCGTTGCCCCTTATAGCTCGGTATACGGCAAAACACCTTCTCTCCCTAAGTCAAACCTTAAATCTCCCATGTTAAAATGACGCAGTTTAATAGCAAATGTCCCACAGTTCTTCCTGCTAACCACTGTAGCCAAGCACTACCATTTACTGCACTTATTCCTCCACCTGCTGTCTCCTTAAGGCTGCAGTTCAAGCAATATTCTACATGTGTGTGTTTTTACATAGGTTGAAAAAAGACTTCCGTCCATCAAGTTCAACCTATGCTAAATTTAGACAACAGTTACTTTATCCTATATCTATACTTATTGATCCAGAGGAAGGCAAACAAAATACCCCATTTTTTTTTAAATAAATAAGTTCTGTAGTATGATAAAATACTTGTAGCATTTAAAAAAAAAAAAAAAAAAAAAATTAGACATTTTTAATGTTTCTAATGTAGGAAACATTTGTAATGTTTCTATTGTAGGTAACATTTTTGTTTCAATAGAAACCATTTCCAATGTCACAGCCCCTTCCCCTTCTGATAGGCTCTGGCTCTTGAGCCCCACCCTCTCTCTAGCAAATGTATCTAGTAACTGCTCAGTCACATGATATTGCAGGACTACATTGCCCACAATGCCATGCAAGAACTGAATTAAATAACCCAAAGCAAGCTATCGATTACAGGAGAATGGATCGATCTGCAGCTTTGCTAATCACTTGTCAGTGTGCAGATTGTATTGATGCACATATTGAATGGATTTTTAAAAAAAAATTAAATGGCAGCTTGAATTGCAGCTTTAGGTTTCCCAACATACCACTTAGATTGTAAGCTCTCCAGGGCAGGGATTTCCTATCTCTGATTTTTGTTTGTTGCACGTATTGTATTATAATTCCCTGTATTGTGTCTTCTGTAAAAAGCTGAGTGGGGGTGCTATAAAAAGCATTGCATGTATATGTCTTATTATTATTAAACAGGTCCTCTGTCTATACTGGAGCATCCTATCTCATGAGCTATAATAATAACAACTTTATTTAATATAACGCGTTTCTCCCAATGGGACTCAAAGAGCTTCACGATTACAGCGGTAAGCTGCACATGGATTTTTACAGACAGCCCCTGTCTAGATGAAGTGGACAAAAGGGTAAAAGTGCGCAGCTAAAACATGATTCAACAGTGTATATAGAAACAGTGCAAGTGAAAGTTTAAATAAACAATAAATTAACCTTGTGGGAAATAACACTAATGTGACGTCTGCAGCCTTTCTTGAGGGGTGGCTCGACACCCCTAGGGCTATAGAAAACACAAAAAGACAGGGCGCACAACGCACATAGTGAAGCACAATTTAAAAGATAATTTTACTAAAAAATTAAAGGTTCTACGTACATCAATATAATGAAAATCAAGCAGTGGGTTAGTGGGGTTACCACACGGAAGAAATGATCACAGCTCTCCACTGGAACGGACGCGAGGCACTGGATACCAGCAGATAATATCCAAGGCAGCAGCTTCCGTGAGACCTTCAGTCAGGGTAACCAGATGTTGGGGACCGGTGAAGAGTCCCGTGTAAAAGTCCCGCTATGAGGCTCAGAAGCCTCCGTCAGTCCTACAGCAATGCAGCTCCAACAGCACGCCGCTCAGACCCGTGGTGCGCCTTCTGATGACATCACGACACTCTCCTCACATGGAGCGGGGGAGGGAGCGCATCGGTGAACAACACACAGGGCAGGCAGGGTAGCAATAGTAAACACCCGTACCGACAGGTAGTGAGGCAGGGGACCGGGAGGCACAAGCCAATAATATACTTGACAAACAGTATGGTCAGATAGATGAGCAATCCAACAATCCAACTAGTTTTGTAACACACGGTTACTTCATCAGGGATTCCCTGATCTTTTAAATTGTGCTTCACTATGTGCGTTGTGCGCCCTGTCTTTTTGTTTTTCCTGTCTAGATGAGCTTACAATCTATGATTAGGGATATTACAATGATGATGATGGAGATATAAAGCAACTTGCCCAAGGTCACAAGGAGCGGACACTGTGAATTGAACAAAGTTCAAACTCTGTCATGGTTTACAGAGATAGTGTCTTAAAGCAGCAGAGCAAGCAATATCCTACATGTTTTTTTAATTTAAATAAATCAGTTCTGTACTATGAGAAAATGTGTAGCATTTTTTTTTATTTAAAAAAACAACAATTTTTAAAGACATTTTTTATGTATCAAGCATTTTTGTTTCTTTAGCAACCATTTACAAAGTCACATTCCCTTCCTCTTCTGAGACAGGTTCTGGCACACCCCTTTTGCCCTCTCTCTAGCAGTGTGACTGCCTGGTCACATGATCTTCCCCACAGAACTTTGCATCTTGGGTAATCTTCTGCAGCCCTAACAGTGAATTAAATAACCCCCGAGCCGAATCTTCAGCGATCGATTACAGGAGAACGGATCGATTGGCAACTTAGCTAATCACTTGTCAGTGTGCAGGTTGTATTTATGCATATATTGTATGGAATTTTTTCATTTTTTTTTTTTAAACGAGGGCTTGAACTGCATCTTTAACTCACTGAACCACTCCCCTCTATAAAGAGACCCCCCCTTCTCTCTCTAGTGGTAAAGCCCCTCCACACAGATCATTTGGGTCCCTCTCTATACTGGAGCAGACCCTGTTCTATTCTTGAGTACCCCTTAATTATAAGCCATAATGACCCATCTATATTGGAGCAAGCCTTCCTTATAGGCAGTGTCCCATCTGGAGCAGTACTTCCCTACACCCCCGCCCCTCTATATTGGAGCACACCATACTTTTTAAGCCTCTGTACTAGAGCACCCCACCCTCACACATTAAGAGACCGCGATCTATACTTTAACTCTCCTTTCTTTCAGACCCCATCTCTATACTACAACACTACCATGGTTACAATGCTTTATATTGAAGCACCATTTCCTTATAGACCATAGAGTCCTCCATTTCTATACTGAAGCGCCCCTTCTTTATACACCACAATGACCCCATCGCTACTAATGCAACAACTGTCTTATATAAGCCAGAGTCCCCTCTATATCCAGGGAAACACATGCACTATCTATACTGGAGGACTGCCTTCTCACAGACCATAGAGTCCCCACTTTGCAACCAGAGCGCCTCTTATAGAACCATAGCGCGTCCCCCTCTCTCTCTCTCACCGCTCGGTTCCGGCTCCTTCACGCTCCTCGTCTGCCTGCTCAGGGCCACCAGCAGCAGAATGACCCCCCCGAGCAGCACGGACACCGCGACCAGCACAGCTGCCTCCATGTCTGCTCACCAGAGCCACGTCAGGCGCCGCGGGACGGAGCGCGTGGCACGCGCGCACTTTTTTTTTTTTTTTTTTTTTTAATAAAACTTCATTGACTAAAAATGAACTGAACAAAATGCAGCTCCACAGCCACTGTATTACTAAATATCACATATTTTATAACTTTTTTATTTAGTTTTTTTACAAATTATTTCACATATGTAAAATAATTAGTAGCTTGTAGGATATATATATATATATATATATATATATATATATATATATATATATATATATATATATATATATATATATATATATATATATATATATATATATATATATATAGTAAAATAGTATGTGTCCTTATGATAGATTTACTTAGATGTGATATTAATTGTAATAACTTTTATATACAAAAAGATAAACCTATTTATGAGAAACAATCTAGAAGTTAACAAAGAAGGCTTTGCTTCTAGAAAACAAACCCGTGGCACTGATGTACAGTTTGTGAAAGAAGCTTCACTGGATTGAATTTAAGATCATAGAAAATAAGAATTGACATTTGCAAGTTTACATGTAGCTTGAGAAGCAATTAAGATTCCGACTGGCTTTATTGGAACTTGAATTAAAGTGATACACCAATGAATCATGCAGATGGCATACTACTAACCAACTTTCCCTATTTAGCTGAACATGTATCACATCAAGTCAATAGGCACTTTAGATATCCGCTACATTTCTGACACACAACACACTGCAATGTAATCCCAGTTCTAATGCATTGTAAACTGTGTTCACATTTGCCTTTCTCCGATGAGATATGTCTGTATATCCTTGTATTGTGCTGTGTACCCTCTGTTGTATCTGCTGTGTTGAAAAACCCAATATACTGTTTGGAAAAAGAAAAGAGAAATACGCTACATTTCCACCCCAAATGTCACTGGAAGAAGTTTTGAAATGTAGGCACATATGTGTTATTTATTCTAGTTAGTTTATTATGGTGATAGGTTTTTTTTTTGCTTGCTCTGGGCGGGAGTCCTGTGGATCAGATTATATGATCTAATATAACCGAGGACTTTTATTTCCCCTGATTAGGCCAAAATTCTGCGGCGATTTCCCTAAAGGTAAATACAAACGGTGCAGGCAGCATTGTTGCCAGTGAGGCAGTGTGGGGACCTTCACTATGATACACAGCGTCGCCTCACTAATTGCTATGAGCAGCACCCACTAATCAGAACATCATTTCATTAAACGGCAGATAAGAACCACCTGGTTCACCCTGTCTGCCCATTTTCCTACCGGCTGTAAAACCTCAGACCCTATTTGATCTGTGGCTTTCTTTCATATGTAGGAAAGCCTAATGTGTATCCCCAGCACGTCTGAATTCCCTTATTGCAATAGCCTCTACCACCTCTGTTGATTGGCTACTCCATGTCTCCACTACCCTTTCTGTAATAAATACTTCCCCCTGAGCCATCATGTACATGCTTGCCCGTGTGGGTGAAATGCGTTAACAAGAAACTGGCAGCCCAGTTTGTCCCCCACCTCCGTTGCAGGGCACTAACATGAGCACGCACACCCCTGTAATCCGCACATCGCACCCCAATTCTGCAATCACCACCCAGATTAATTTTGGGGGTAACTGAGGGCATACAACAAAGGAGTCTGTGGTGCTCTCATTCCAAGAAAAATACACACATTTATCAAATTCGGACGGTAAATCGCGTCAGAAAACAGGACAGTTCCTTTGAAGAGGATCAGGTTCTATTAGAGCTCAAATACAGTACTTATTACATTTTAGATTTAATATAATAAATAGTAGTATTGCTTTTTTGTAATCTTGGTATAAGCAAACATACAGTAAAGAAGACCAGACGGTTTATAAAATAAAGGGGAGTAAAGCTTTAAAGATCTATGATACTAAATGAAGCCTTGTAACATGCTCCTTAGACCGCGTCCATGGATAGTGCTTGCGGGCGGAGGCGCACTTCCGCTCGGCACTGAGCCCCTACAGCCGCAATGAGAGCGGCTTTAGTAGGGGCTCGCCTACGCTTCCGCGCGCTTGCGGAAGCGTAGGTCTTTGGAAAATTTTACATTTTCCCGCTTGCCGGAGCGCAGGGCCGGTCACGTGAGCGGTTCACCCAATGAGGGCGAACCAGCTCCGTGACGTCACTGGCCCGCCCCCCGACACGCCCACAGACGGCGCACTGTCTAAGGCCAGGGAAAGCACCCACTTTCCCTCAGCCTCAGCGCGCCTCCGCCCGTCAGCAACAACCATGGCCGAAGCCTTAGGGGATCATGAGGAGAAAATGTGAGATTCACACACATGCCAGTATATCCGCACGATTAAGCTTTATACCCAAATCCTCTTTGATCTGTGCTACAATCCCAGATCATGACTTGTACAGATGTAGCACAAACACAGTGACCCCCGGAGCCACGGCTAAAAAATTAAAAAGCAGCATAAAGAGACTGTGCCTGCTGCAACAGCGCTGTGGGGGATTCATGCTTCCAGATCGGACGTACCACATCGATAATCCTCCGGCACTGGGGCAGCCGTAGGTCACACAGCTTACCCCCGGTGCCGCGGGCAGTAAGGCTCGCTACATCTGTACGGGTGTATCCTGACAGGCATCTGTCAGTCACTCTTCCCCTGGCTATGTGATAGTTTGAGGCCTTGTTCAGGGTGCCAGAGACAGGAGTTAGAGGGAGGGAGGGCGGCAGTCTGCTGGGCGATGTGTGTTCATCCCCAGCAGACTGTTTCAGGAGTTGAGGAGGGGGTGGGGCTACACACGGCAGCTTAGGGATCCAAGCTGCTGTCATGAAATCATTCTCAAGAATGATTTCATTGGCTGCCGAGGTCCCAGTGACGCTGCTGGAGCTTCAAAAATCGATTTTTTCGTTTCTTGAAACTGTAGCCAGCGTTAACTCCTGGCTTCGGAAACAGAGCAGTTGCTACCCTGACAACCAGTATTCAATTTGAATACTTTGTGTCCCACGGCAGCTCGCACGGCAGCACGCCCTCCCTCCGAAGCCTGCACCCTGAACGAGGCCTTAGACCTGGAAACTGGAAGAGGACAATCACGTTATTTTAAATTTGATTTAAAGATAAAAATTTTTTTTCGTTTTTTGGGTTTGTTAATTGAAACTTAGAAAATAAGTGCATGTCGAGGAGACAGCAGGAGCATTACATCAAAATAGGTACAAAAAAAAACAAAACAAAAAAAAACAGGGCTTTAAGATATATTAAGTCATTGCATAAAATATAATCAAGAAAAGCATTTGATAATGTGTAATGTTTTATTGTGATTGCACGGCAGATCTTGCAATTTGTTTTCATGCGCGTAAATTCTGTAATTGTCTTCGGATGCACCAAATAAAAAAATGTACACAGACGGAAAAAAAAAAGAAGAAGATAATATACTTGACTCTCTCCCAGTAGCTACCAGATTCATTCAAACAGCAGCATAATACTTAGCATCATATCCCCATCATACACATTCACAATGTAACAGGCTACCTTGGAACCCTGACACTGAAAAGGATCACCTGCTCCTTGTCACAATAGTGTCATATTAATTACTGCCCTATGAGGTCCGATTATAGTTTCTGTTTAGAGACTTGTAAGTGATACAATAAGGGTTGCAGATAATTAATCCTGTGCACAAACTGCTTGTATTCACATGCAATGACAAGGATATACAGTGACTGTCCTTTACGTAACCTTTGGAATCTGCACTGAACTTTTACAGCCAGCTTCGAAGTTGCAAAACACAAGATATGCATCACCGCCATTGCACCTGTAATAATACATCTAGGGTTTTGAAGTTAGCTCAACCAGATCATTAAGCTGATTTCTTGCAAGTGTTGCTGCCTGTTGTGTAGCAACTGTAACTATTTGAACCCACTCATGCTTTGAGCCAATCAGCCCCTGAGGTAGTCACTCACGTGACGAAACGCATCGTGACGAAGTGCGTCGTGACGCTCAGCGTGAAGGAACGGAGTGAGAGCTGAAAGGTGCGTCTATCCTCGAAACCAGCCGCGGTGTTCTGGCAACGTTGCTGAGGTGAGAAAAAGGCTGGCATCGGGGTGCTGGGGGGGATTGAGGAGCACTGTTGCGGACCTCGGCCACTACAGATGAGTACATCCTGAGGCTCTCCAAGATTGATGTGGCATTTCATCGCCCGTGAACCTCCATCAGCCTCAGACCCGTTCTCCAACTGGTGACGTCCGTTTACAGCTTTCTCTCAAAGGAATGTTTTCTAACCCACTATGTGAGTGCATATCCTGGTGACTCACTCGCTTTTAAATTAAGTCTGCATACAGTATTATGCTATGGAGCTGGCACTACTTTTTATTATATATATATATATTAAAAAAAAAAAAAAAAGGAGGTGCGTGCCACATAGGGTAAATCTGTGTTGACATTTATTATCAAAAATAGAAGTAAAAATAGCACAGCAGCTCTAGCTCAATGTGCACATGCACATTGACAGTGATATTATTTCAAATAGATGGTACTCATCTGGGACTTCTTATGCTCCAAAGCAAAGGACAATCACTCCGAATCCGGGGTCCATGATGAAATATAGGCGTCCATGCCTGTGAAACATCCAGGAAACTAACAGAAACAAAGTTGTCCAAATGTGTCAAAGTTGTGCTGACGAAACTAGTGACCCGGAGGCTTAGAAGTATAACGCCACCACGAGCGGCTAGTGTATTGAGACACTTGCGCATACTTACAGTGGTTAAGTTGATACAATTGGACACATTTGGGCAACTTTATTGCTGTTTGTTTCCTGGACGTTTGGACATGGCATGGACTCCTATATTTCATCATGGACCCCGGATTCGGAGTGATTGTCCTTTGCTTTGGAGCATAAGAAGTCCCAGATGGAGTACCATCGGAGAGAATATCTCTCTCAATGCGCATGTTCTCGCTACACTTCTGTGTGTGCTATTTTTACTTCTATTTTTGATAATAAATGTCAACACAGATTTACGCTATGTGGCATGCGCCTCTTTTTTCTTTTTCCAAATAGATTCTTGCGGCTGTGATTCATCCTCCTAGAAGTTGGGGAACTGCCACATCACTTTATATCCTTTATTTATGGTCCTATACATCATATGGACTACATTTATGGACATTTTTGTTGTTGCTGTGAATATCTTGATAATTGCACTTCTATATATTAATTGAATTGTCACACTCCTACTGTATGTACACTTTTTTTTTGTCTATGGTGCACTGTCATTACACCTAATTTATATGATCTTTTCACAAACACCTTACCTTGATTGTATCTATATAAGTTTATGTATCACAATATTATTGGTATATCTTAGCAAGAGCTCACTTTGTGTATATGTATAGGTTGTGAATATGTCAATAGACAGAGACCAATTCCTGGGTAAGAAAGGACAATCCATAAATGTCTACACTACTTTAAAGTTTCTCCAAGAACGTATATAGTGAAATACCAGGGGAGAAAAGGGAGAGAGAATAAAGTGCATGGATAGGGCATGTAAAGGTATATTTGTCAACAATCAATCTTTAATGGTTGCAGGGATCGGTACGCGAAGGTAGCTTATATCGAACAGCTGTGGATTTTATGTTGGTGCAACCCGAGTGGCCGTGAGATCCTCCTCAGTGATAAAGGGATCAGGTGCACCTCTCCAATGACCGTAGAGAGAGAAAAGCAAACAGTGGAATAACGTTTTATAGGAATGAAAAAGGGATAGAAATGGAGATGCACTCCCATGCTCTCTATTTTAAAATAGCTTAAAGACCACAATGGGTCAAAAAGGACTTGATGCAGCCCCAGATCTGAACCAGCATGGACGGCAGACCTTTGCCTTCTCTGCAGATGAACATGGTTTACACTTCCAGGTAGTATCGTCACAATGGGGGGGCAGAAGAGGCCTCTACCTTAACATCTGTTCTATCGCAAGCTCCACAGGCTGTTCAACCTACGCATTTCGCAGCAATATGCCGTGTCATCAGGGATTTTCAGTATATCATTTCTTTGAGCAACTTTAAAGTAGCGCAGACTTTTCCAGATTGTCTTTTCTAAGTACTGACAGTTGTATAAACTCACAACACCTACATTTATCCTGCTTATACACAACCCAACAGTGATTTATCATATTATAGCGGCATGTACGCTTAGGATTTCCATTTGTTTGCCTTTAGTAGCTGGGGGTCTCCAAAGCTGAACCTTGTTAATTTCAGCTCCGGGGACCCTCTGTTTCCTGAGATACTTACCTCTGAAGTAGCTGCTGGTAGCATCGCCAGCTAAGCACACAATATGGCTGTCTAAAGGGTCCCGCAGGCCAATAGAAAACCGCAACATACTCCCTTCCGGTTTTCTATTGGCCCATTTGACACAAGACCTTTAAGCTGTATTGAGATACCGGCAGCACCTTTAGTTCAGCACAGGTGGCTCAACCAGTGACTGAGCCACCTGTGCTGAAGTGATATCCTTAAAACCTGACCTGTTGGTGACCCTTGGAGTCGTCACCCTTGAGTTACTGCATCTCGCTATGTTTCCATGGCGACGAGCCTGCCACCCTCCATCTTCGGAGCATGATGTCCAGCTTTTTGCATGTCTCTTTCTCTGAAACATGAACTTGGGTGGCCCCTGGGGAGGAGAAAGAAGCGATCCTGCTACGTAGGGCCTGTTAACCCTTTCACGGTCATTGAAGCCAGCAGCACCATGCATTATTGGCAGCAAAAGGATTAGAGATGAAAAAAATTGGTGGCGGCACAGATCTCAAACTATATGTAAATGGAGCCCCACGAGTACCAATACACAAGACAGGAGCGTGCTGTAGTAGATTATTCTTACAATGTGGTGAAGCAGTACAAACAAAAGGAAATAAACGCTGTTTTTCTGTCTTTTCCATCTATTGTATGTCAGCTATGACATAACGCAATGCCTATTACAATATTAAAAGTGTTACTGTGTGCAATGGTTTATATTTTCAAATCAGTAAAGAGGTACAAAGCACATCTCTCTAGCTCCCCACCTGTCTTACACTTATCCGCTGATTCTACATGTACCGAAGCAGCAAGTCCGTCCCAAGACCGCCCGATCAGCCACTTTGGCCATATCGAAACAGGCCCTTAATGCGGCTTAAAAGCCTGCAATATAAATATTAGCAAACATTTCTTATCTTTTCATTCTATTCCACATGCTACATAAAGCCAGCAATACAATATCATTCATCTTTTTTAGTTAATAAGAAGTGATCTTTAATTACATATTTTATTTTGACCAAAAGATAAGCTTTCCTGCTTAGACAAGTTCATCTAAAAATAATTGACTAAATATATACGTTTTTATATTTTTGTTGTTAGGGCACATAAGGCCACACCCCACCATCATGTCACACAAACTATATGGTTTGACCTTAATATGTACTGGCTGACCTTGCCAAGCTGTGCATTCTAGATTTCAGAGATCTATATCAGATATGGGACAGTTACGTAAGGAGATTGCTCAATTAGGCGCACTCCTTGTGATTTTGTGGGTCAGCTACTGTATCATTAAGTTGTGCTTTCAATATTACATCCCTTGTCCCCGTCTTAATTACTGCAGGTTTGAAAATAAATAAAAACGACACAACGTGAAAATGTATAGCAACGGTCAGTAAACAAAGAACAGAATTAAAAAAACCACAATACTGTATTTCTCAGTCTTCCAGTGAATTAGTATTCGCATGGTTTATTTTGAAAATTCATTAGTATTTGGATAACCAAGATACATATCGGAAGTCTGTAAGCTAAAAAGTGCCTGACCTCTGATCCCGTTATTTCGTCATCAAAGCAACATAAAGAAGCTATGGGGCCATGTGTCAACATAGAGAAAAGTGTTCTGTTTTTTGGAGCAGTGCGGCAGCATGTGCTAGAACAGTTTCATACAACTGATGCAGTGTGTTAGATGCACACCACTTTCAGATGTGGAGGATTTTGTTGGGGGGGGGGGGGTAAATAAAAGGCAGAACGAGTGATAGAGAGACGCAGATCGTGATGCATCTCATTCTAATCTGTACATCTTGCAACTCCTCCTCCGGACACTTCCTATGGTGCAAGCTATGGCAGACTGGGCAAATTGGAGCAAAATGCTTTGATACACGCGGTTTTGCTCCAATGTTGCCTTGATGCATGGACAATTATATAGTTTACCACTGAAAATGACATTGAAAGACACGAACAATGCAACAAACTCTCTGAATAAACCAATGGTGGGTGTGAATCTTCAGAAGATGTGTTTTTCAATTTATTTGAAAACAGAGTTCATCTTCGTATTCAGTGACAAGCATTCCATGCGCTTTTCTCTCAATGACAGCACAAGTTCAAAGGTCACCGAATGAAATAAGGGATTAGGATTTTGTTTTAAAAAAAGTCTCAAACGCTGTACAAATTCGAACAAAATTGAAAGGAAACCAAAATAGTGGGAAATCTGTATAAGACACTTTGGATATTTTAGTGTCAGAGAGGGTTGCTAAGGAAAAGCGATCAGCATATTGTATGACGTTTCCAAAATTACTAAAAGGCATAAAGAAGAAACGGTTTATGGCTCCAAAGTGGTAATAAGGCACATCATAGACACATGGAATGAGCTCACACGCTAACTTTGGTGTCTCAGGCACAGAGTGTCACCCCCGAGGTTGTACGGATCATGTTATTAATCAGTTCCATAGTTCTGCAATACAGCCACAGGAGGAAGTCTTTCTTTGGATGGATTTATATACACGCAGAAGTCCCAGGAGACGGGGGTGATTGGTTTGGCTAGAAGAAGCTGTCACCATTGTCCCTTCTCGTCACCGCTTGCACTGCCTGATCGGGTATGAGGGATGGATCGGTGAGGATGCACGTGGAGGTGCTGAGCTGACAGAGTGACGTCAATACAGCTGGAAAATGAGAGAAAATAGGTGATCATTACCGATATACCTTTCCTGGGTGTCACCAGATCTTATATACCTGTCCGGGATGTCATCTAAACCTGTACATCGCTCGTGTGTCATAATAACCTGTATACCTCTCCTATTTGTGTCATAATAACATGTAAACGTCTCGTGTGTGTCACAATAATATATGTGTCCTATGAGCATGTATGCTTCTGTGTATGTTGTGTTCCCCTGTGTACTGGTCTTCTATGTGTCTTCAGTCCCAGTATACCTCGTGTATGCCCGTATAATCCTCCTTTCAATGTCATCACCCAACATATATTCCTCCCTACACATACTGGGCCTCAGGACTGGCAGAGAGCAGTGCTGGTCCAGCCACTTCAGAGTCGTATTCCTCAGATCTGTCAAACTCGCCGTGGAAACCATACCGTTAAACGACTCAAAGAGAGGGCGGATAATGATGCTGAACTGGAACCAGTCAAGGAAAGAGGTGAGAAAAAGGGTCTCATATGTAGATAGCACACATACAGTCTGATAAATATACTGTACACAGCACACAGTGCATGCCAAAATAAACACTGTTTATCCCTGTTATGTGACTGCTGTCACTTCTTAGTATATATTGTTACTAATGTAACTGCCTTCCCTGGCTTATGAGCCTGTCCCTTTACTCCTCTGTGAGTTAGGATGCTCCTCCTTCCCCTGCTATTTGGTGCAGTCCTTGCCTTGTTCCTGCTTTCACAGGCAAGCACATTTCCTTTTCCAGCCAGCAGCTTTGTGAGTAACCACCCCCTCACTGTTTTTACAGGTTTTTTTTTTTTTTTTTTACCTCTCACAAATGTTGCCTCCAAGTTATTTTATGCTTTCTGTATACCCCCTCCAATAAAGTTTCAGAAAATAGAAGGTCTCTGTGTGCATTTAAAGATGAGTTTAACTGCCTGATCCTACTCATTAGCTACAGCGAGCCTGGGCCAGAACACTATATATGCACTAGAACAGAAATGATAGACGGCCCTCACGGTCAGATAGAATAATGCAGTTATGCTAAATGCAGGGTGCACAGGAACATAAGAAGGACCCAATATCCTCCTACATAATAACCAGCCAAGCTAATAGTTCCAGCACGCTCTGACCATAGGAAAAGTAGCAACAAGTGGAAATGCCAAAATCAGATGAATATTTAATAAATGCACAAGTTATATACAAGGAACAAAGTGACACAAACACAATAGAACAAAGCGCACTAAAAATAGCAAAAAACTAGGAAAATGTGGAAGTGGAGAAAAAGGGGGGCGGGGGTGTACACAATGGGGGATAAACAGGGGGGCAACGTTTCGGGTACAAGCCCCTTCCCCCTTGTCCCTAAAGGAACAAGAGGTACTTCCCTTACCCCAGTACCCCTAAAACAATAAAAACATAAGCAACAATAGTAGTCTCTAGCTGCAGCCCCATTTGCAGCAGGAGAGAGCTAGAGCAGGGGGCGCAAACTTTTTTCCCTGCGCCCCCCTGACGGCTGTCCCCTCACTCCCGCGCCCCCCCCCAACCCCAACTTACCCGCGCTCTGGCGTAATGACGTCACGTTGCCATAGCAACGTGACGTCACATGACCTCGCAGCGTCATTTTGACGCCGCGTTGCCATGGCGACGCCGGAAGGAAGCTGCCGGAGCCACGGTAAGTTAGGTTTACAGAGGCCCTGCAGCTCCCCCGGCACTTAATTTAAGTGCCTTCGGGAAGCGCGCGGGGCCTCTGTAAACCCCGCGCCCCCCGTCGGCAGTGTCGCGCCCCCCCTGGGGGTCGTGCCCCACAGTTTGCGCACCGCTGAGCTAGAGACTACTATTGCTGCTCTGCACCCTGTGGTTTGATTTTGCATTATTGTGTACTCACCCCACATTCTCCTGCTTTGCTGCTATTACAGTGCACCTTAGCATTTTTTGCTTGTTAGATTATCTTTTGTTGCTTAGTTAACTAGGGCTTATTTTGTTTATTGTTTTAGGGGTACTGGGGTAAGGGAAGTACCTCTTGTTCCTTTAGGGACAAGGGGGAACGGGCCTGAGGAAGGGGCTTGTCCCCAAAATGTTGCCCCCCCCCCCGTTTATCCCCCATTGTGTACACCCCCCCCCTCCTTTTTCTCCACTTCCACATTTATAAAAAACAAAAAATCTGCACTCCAGTAGCCTGGTACAAAAGTTCATATTTAATTACAAAATATTGAAGTCAGGTCATTGAATCTTCTGTAATGATATATTAAATTCTTTACCAATGACCTGACTTCAATATTTTGTAATTAAATATGAACTTTTGTACCAGTCTAGAAAAGTGCCAATTTGTTGCATTTTTTGCTTCATTTGCTACATATACAGGACAGTACACAGTCTGTTATAAATGTTCTGCCATACACGATGCTTGTTAAACAAACACTGGTCACACAACACGTTATAACTGCTGCACATGCGCTACGTATATATAATTCCCATACTGTATTATTCCTGCTCTGAATAGCTCCCCGCACACCCTGTAAATACACACAGTGCAGATTTTCAGATAAGCATATAGATTGCCTCTTGCCTAAACCATGACAACTGCCTATTCAGAACACAGAATACACATTCTAACATACTGTACTGTACTGCCAAATACACATACATGATGCAGACACTGTACCGCCAACATGTACATTTCCCAAAGCATAGACTTTGCTACATCCCACCCGAATGCGCAACACTGCACGCATTTATGCTTTGAGATATCAATACACTGCCTGTTGCACGCTCCCAATGCACCGTGCCATCCTACTTCCGGTACATGTGCCCTACAATGATGGAAGCTTACTGCTACACAACGGTTTGATGAGGAGAGATGGAGCACTACAGGAAAAAACTGCTAGAGAGTGTGTTCCCAATAAAAAGGTTTATTGGATCAGAGCATAGCACACAAAAAATGAGCCTTGGGGCCCCCACCAACGCGTTTCGAGCTTGCGCTCTTTCTCAAGGTGCATCTTCAATGTATGAGACTGGACACAAGCAAGTGTGAGTATTCATCAATCAAGGGATGTTGCTCTTCCAGCTTATTGATGCAATGGAAGTGGTGTGATGCTTTAAAGGGTTATTAATCGTGGGACACTTCAAGGATTTGGAATTATGTCTTCATATACATTATCCAGCAAATGGTCAGATCTGTGTTAGAGCACTATACAGTGTTGTTTACTCTTGTACTGCTACACAACACTACTGTAGCCCATCCTTTGGGGACAACTAGTTATTATAAGGGGTTAAAAGCCTTAATAGGTTAACTGTGTGGGATCACTCGGGTTACTCCCCCGCCCATCATGAGATGCAGGATGACTATGCAGAAAGGGATAGTCCCTCCTTTGTACTGATGCAGCGGCTGTTATTCAAAAACTTCACGTGTCATGTACATTGGAATCCCGATTTGAAACCGCGGGATGAATTCCAGCCTTCCCGCACTAAGATGCGAGCGCGGCGAGAGCAGAAAAACGAATTTTAGTGTTCTGGCTTTTAAAAACATGAAAATGACACAGTAGCACAGTAGCACAGTACTGTACACATTACAGTTCATCCATTTTATTGTAAACAAAGTAACAGAATCCATGAAATTCAAACAAAAAATCCGCGATAAGCGCGGGTGCCTGGGGCGATTGGCCGCATTCATGCTGCGTGGGGAACAGCAGAGAACTCAAAATCGGCGCCGAGATGTGTTCGAATAACGGCCGCTCCATTAGTAGGTCTTGTGACCAGTGATGTGACTATAGGGAGCTATACCCTTCTATTTAGCTCCACCCCATGTTCTATAAACAGGTTCTGCAAAGTTCAGACTGAAGCCTCACTGCGAGTCCTGTAAAAAGGTTTGTGTGCACAGTTATGTATGTATGTGTGTCTTTAGATAGAAAACCTGGATGAATGACATACAACACGTGGGATTCGTGATATCTGAAAGAGAAGAGGTTTAAAGCACAGATTGTCTCAAAGGAATAACAACACAGAAAGTCTGTAAGTTCATTACTTTAATCTGTCGTGGAGTCATTTATTGGTTCTTGTGGCTGCGCAATGGTCTTTTCCTTTTTGTCTATTATTCACTAGGAGGAGTCCTGAACTAACAGCCAGGAATTGGATCATCATCTCTCCATCAGCTGGAATATTGAAAAGAACTTTCCATATCCATTTGGACTAATCATTGGACTGGGGTATTGTTGTAGCCTGGAGCGCCGGGTCATTGCATTTTTGTATTATAATCAATGGCACAGAGTTTGAATTACGGGACACTGGTTAATTCCCGGTGTCAGCTCCTTGTGACCTTGGGCAAGTCACTTTATCTCCCTGTGCCTCAGGCACCAAAACATAGATTGTAAGCTCCACGGGTCAGGGACTGTGCCTGTAAAAAAAGAAATCCTATATACTGCGTACGTTACGCTATACTGCGATTATGAAGCGCTTCCAGTCCTATTGGGAGAAAAGCTCTATATTAAATAAAGTTATTATAAAAGTTCCTGGCGCCATCATTATTCTACAGTATCCACGCCCAGCCTGCACGGACCCCGCACTCAAAAAAGGTACGAGAGACTGAGCATTGCCATGTATATATATCCACTCAATGTAAACGACATTGCAGCCGGGCAAGGAGGCTTAGGCCAGGTCCCCGCTGGCCACTGCAGTGCCCGCTGTGGCGGATGCAGCAGGGACAAGATCTGCCCCAAAATGGGGCCGGGCCCGCTGCAAGGGGGTGGGGGGGGGGGGCGCCGGCAGAAACTCCTGCTCTCAAGAAAATTGAGAGCAGGAGTTGCGACGGAGCGCTAGGCCACGCCCCCGGCGGGTCAGCCAATAAGGGCGAACCTGCCGGGTGACGTCACGGCCGTGCCCCTACCCCCCCCCTTCTTTCCCCCTGCATGTCTCTGCAGACCGGGGGACTCGGCTGCACGCGTTAACACTACAAGGTTGTTGGAAAGTAATCTGTGTGTGTGTGTGTGTTATCGGAGTACAATGAATAATTTCCCTTCTGCAAAATAAATAAAATGCTTGCGTGCCTAGTGCACATATACTGCGTGGTATGCATACATTATTCTCGCCGCTACTCATACACAATCAAAGATACACTGCTCTCTGCACCATCGCTAGCTGTGTTTCAGGGATTTCACAGCAGAGCCGGTTCACACACAATGCTCCCAAAAGCACCATTCACACACAGCGTAGGCACAAAGTTTTCGGTCGTGGTGCTGGCCTCCCATTATGATGGCATAAAGGATACGAGCCAGAACTTCCAGTTCTGCAGGGTCCGCGTCTGCACGTAGCTCTGGAACATTTGGCGCATGTGCTGGAAGCGTTGTCGCGTGATCGGCACTCCGGAGGCCGGGAGCTGCTGCTGGCACAGGCTGTGTGAGAAATGGAAGCGGTCGCATAATAGAAGGGCTCTGCCATGGCGGAAGAGGAGCTGTGCTAAAGGAGTAGTGGTTTCAGTTTTGGTGCTAATCACATCAAAGAGGGGCTGGGAAGTGAATGCGTGGGGAGGACGGCCTGTAAAGAATGAGCTTATTCCCCATCTTATTTATCAAATTTCATCAATAATTAAGTTGATTAGGTCTTTTTCCTTTTCACACCTGCACTGGGACCTCTGAGTGATCCTGGGCAGGTTAAAAGATTAGAAGAACACAATTCAATCAGACAGTTTAAAGGGAATAAAACAGAAACCCATCATTTACCAAATTAAGCTGTTGTCAAGCAGTCCCTTCAAATGACTTGGAGTAGGTTCCCCCAGTGGGTCATGGGAATATGATGCGAGACCCATATACATTCAGTCCCCCAAGAGGAGTCTAGTACCGTATGTGTGTCTCGGACCTGAAAAATTATATCAAATCTCTGTTTGATCTGATGAGCTGATCCAGACCTCCTGACAGGCCAGGTCCGGGAAAGGCAAATTATTTTATTGCAACTTTGATCAAGGAGTATAAAATGTTTGATCATTTCCTCCCAGCAATTACAACATTCATTGCAACAATGTCAACATACATATCTCCCGGACTTTCTTTAAAACCTTGAAGGTGCCGTACTGCCCACAAAAATCCACATTTATATGGCTATTTCGGGACAATCAGAATGATAAATACCATAAAAGCAGCTACAGTATACTCTGTACAACACTATGCCATCACATTTCTGGACCTTGTACTGATTAATGCATTGCTTTCACATAACCAATTCTTAATTCTTTTAAGTACTTAAAGAACCAAAATCGGTGCTGCTCTGGCCGAGTCCCAACCTGCCAGTCTTATTTCTGCAGCTCCTGTTTGTGGAACAGTATTGAGGGTTTTGTGTTGCTCACTTGATGCTGTCGTTCAGCTCCTGGATCTGGCAGCGCAGGCGCTGGGCTTCCTCTTGCAGCTGAGCCCTCTCCTGCTGCAGCTTAGACATGTACTCTGCTGTCTTGTGCAGGGTGGTGGCCTTGCTGAGCTGGGGAGATCAGGTAGGTACCACTCATCACTGCTCTTCCTCTACTCACCCCTGTCTGCATACTATCCACTGCCTTAATGTATCTCTTCTCTTCAATGTTCTCAGCTTCTGCTATGTCATTATATCTTTATCATTCTTCTGATGACCTCTACTCTTTCCCTTTTCTCTCTTGGTCTCAGTTTCTCTTCATCCCTATCCTCGCTGACTCACTCCCACATTCCTTTACTTTTGTCCCCTTGGTCCTTTCTCCCTTCTTCTCATGCTCGCGTGTCCAAACTACCACCCCTTCCTTATGTCCCCTGCTCGGTGTCACTATTCTGTATCCCATATTTTGCCCCTCTCATTCTTCCCTCACCTTCCTATTTTTCATTCACTCACCTTTCTTCTTTCCCAAACTCTTTCTATACCTTCCATCTCCCCAGTCCATCTCCTTTTTCTATACACCATCTCTTTTCTCTCATCTCCTCCCCACCCTGTACTTTTCCAGATTTCTCCTCAACATCTCCCCTCTCCAGGACCCCCTATTCATCTCATCTCCCAGGCATAGTACCTTGTTGTTGTGCGGAGCGTGCAGCGTCGTCACCAGACTGTGCAGGGTGTCAAACCCCACTTTAATGTTGCAACGTCGCTTCTGCTCGGCCGAGATGTGAGTTATACGCCGACTCTCCACCTGAGAAGAGACAATGAGCTCAATGAAAATCAATCACCCCAGTGTACATCTGTGTTCCCCCAAAGGCGGACAGCTTGATGGAGCTCCCCCAAGAGCTGCCCCCCTCTGCACAGGACCAGCGTGCTAAGGGTTAACATTTGCTTGTACTTTGCGGAATGTCAACCCCACCCACTGGAATGTTAATGAGCCAAGAGGACACAAATAACTTTTTGTTCACAGCTGCACTGAAAATCAACCACCCCAGTGTACATCTGTGTTGCCCCAAAGGCGGACAGCCTTTGGCGCAGCTGTCGGGCAGCCAAAGGGTGTGAGCCGTTCGCTGCTGTTTGGTGATGTTAAAGCTGCTCAATTTCAAATCAGAAATTCACAAGCCCTTTATCCTCTGTACCCAATTTTCCAACTCTATCTGTCCTGTGAATTGACTGTATAACCTCTGTTCTTTTAATGTAACCATGTATATTTATAACTCTGTGCCCAGGACATACTTGAAAACGAGAGGTAACTCTCCATGTATTACTTCCTGGTAAAACATTTGATAAATAAATGCCCGAGAATTCCGAGGTGGTTGGACTGCTGGTGAATAAAGGATTTGTAACAGTATGGGGATTCCAACACAGAGACATTAGGAGAATACACCTTCCAATATAAGAAATACATGCCAATAAGTTTCCAATATACAGCAGGATATAACAAACACACAGATACCCAGCAAGCTCTCAGAAACCCCCCAAAATTACCACAAAATATATATATGTATGTAAGTGTCAAAATGAGTGCTACTGGGCGTGGCTAATTGTATAAAACAAGAAACAAAGAAGTCCAGAGCAACATCCAATTGTTTTATACAATTAGCCATGCCCAGTAGCACTCCTTTTGACACACACACACACACACACACACACACACACACACACACACACTAGTAATTTGGGTGGGGGTTCTGAGAGCTTGCTGGGTATCTGTGTGTTTGTTAACTTTGTCCAGCTGGTCTCAGCTGTTTTGGAGGTTAGTGGCTCCTCCCACCCAGGGTTTAACGCTCGCCCCTCCCCACTGTCCAAGTAAGCAGGTTTTCTTTTCATGCAGCTGGTTGCGACAGGTTCAATGCCAGGACCATCCTTCCTCTAATTATAGAGGTAAATAAGGATTTTAATCAGTTAGTGTTAGGACCTGTGATATTATGGTCATGCCTTGAAAGTGGCTCGCAGGCTTATACGCTTTGGCCAAAGGGTTAACTAAATTACCCTTTTTCAAGAAATATATAGGTATTTCACTGTGTATTTTTGTCACATTGGATGTTGCTCTGAACTTCTTTGTTTCTTGTTTTGTAGGATATAACAATACGTAGATATTGTACACTAGAAGGTAGGATGTATGAAATCTAAATGGTAAATGACTTCTTGGTTATAAATATGGTTAGCGCCCAGAGAGAGAGAGCAGAAATTCCCACTACTTTTTATTATAAAAAAAAAGTGTTTGTGAAATGAGACAGGGAGCTTGAGGGGAAATGGAAAGGGGGGTAGCAAATAAGAGAGGTGTAGATGAGAACTTATAGAAAAAACAGATAAGTGCGCACTAGAATATATACTTAATAAAAAGTGTAAATTGTGAAATCAATTTAAATCAAAAATACCCCACCATGTGGAAAAGGTAAATAAATATATACCAATGTAGATGAGCGTCTGCTGCTGTGCATAAAGGGTAGCCCAAGACCCTAGAATCTAGTAACACAAAAACATGAGAACGTACTGGGTACAATATCTGTACTGCATGGTCGCTTTTTTTGTGTTAACTGCTTTATAGAGGGGAATTGCACTACTTTTTTTGTGATGCATTAAGAAACCTAAATTGCGCTCAGCCAAGATCTCTGTAGGAGATTCAGTCAGTGAAGGGTACATTGCTCTGGAACTATCCCATTTGATGCTTCAGCTTGTTCCTGCCCTCTATGCCCCCAGGTCTCGCAAAACTTGCAAGAGGCTTCCAGTGATTAGACACAAAAACACTCAGCACCATTATGCAATGCAAGTAGGTTTACCCCATTCAGTGATTGAGGCCTACAGTGCATATCTCTGTAACCAGTTACAGACCCCTCTGGTAACAAAGCGGTTGGGATCCAACCCTTCTCCCCCTATATATAACCTGCCGTCTTGTCCACTCTCCGGGTACCCTTCCCCCCCGTCCCCTCTACTCACCTTCTTGCGCTCGGTCCTTCCCCAGGAGTGAGGAGACTGCACATAGGACACGCTGAGCGAGCTTTTGCTTTCCCCACCTGCCAAGCAAACGTCACAGGAGGAGTTATTGGAGCAAATGTGTAAACTTGCAAAGCAAGGACGGGGTTAACGTAGTTTTCACCTTTGAAATAATCTGAATATAGGTCCTACTAAGCTGAATTTTACTGCACACTGTTTAACTCTGGTCCAGGATGAACACTATGGCCGCCGGGTCAGCCTCTCTCCCACGAATAAATAGGAAGCTGCAACATCAATAGGACATGACACACTGTGGCTGCTTTTCAATGTGGTATTTTTATGTACTAGGGCCAAACCCACGCGCATTTCACGTGCTAACCCTGCCCGCGGCAAAACAATGACGGGTTTGGCTTTCTTTCCCCACGCTCTCCCCCACAACTATCTCCTTCCCTTCTCCACGCATCCCTTTCATTTAATACCTTATGATGTCATATTCTTTCTGCCGTGCTCTCTCCTCCAGCATTTTTGCTTTCTCCTCACATTTCAAAGTACACTCTTTCCTTCTTCGTCTGCTTTAAATCTACACGTTACAGCTATCCGACTCTCCATATCTGCCACCAGGCTATGTGTATTATGGTGTCAAAGATGAGCTATATGTCGCCCAGGGGCGGACCAAAGTATTTTATAACATACTGTAGTAAGCTACATGACAGGGGATAAAATTAACTAAAAAGTACCAGCCGGGAACCCAGGAAATGCATTTCAATTCTGGAAGTTCCTCCACTACACATTATGTAAAACTAAAAGGAAGAAAACCCATTCTGGGTTGATTTCTCGGAGTTCTACTTGCCCAATTAGAGGCAATATTGCAGGACTTAACAAATCCACAATGAACGAGAGGTTAATAGATATTCTGTGTCAAAGAGCACAATCGGCATACTTAGAGACTTGCACTAGAGTAGTTAGCACTGAAGAGGTTAATAATGCAATATTCTGCTACCTAAAGCCTAATAAAAGTATATAGTATACAACACATGCTTAATAATGCAATATGCTGCATTGTAGGAGAAGGAAACAGAAGGATATGCTGCAGTTCTATTGCATAGAAGAGGTCTTGGATGAATGCTCTGCAATATATAGTAGAGATGGCAAGACTGAGTCTGATAACAATGACACTAAGCTTGAGGCAGGGGAACCTGGTTCAATTCCCGGTGTCAGCTCCTTGTGACCTTGGGCAAGTCACTTCATATCTTCCTGTGCCTCAGGCACCAAAAACATAGATTGTAAACTCATCTGGGCAGGGACCTGTGCCTGCAATATTCCTATGTACAGTGCACTATACTGTAATTGTGAAGTGCTTTTAGTCCCATTGGGAGAAATGGGCAATATGAAATAAGGTTATTATTATAACTAGACATTATTTATACACTTGCATGCTTCAGCCCTGGAGAATTCAGCTCCATTTCCTCTTCTGCGGCATAGATCTGCAGAGTATCCCTTCAATCTGTAACCGTTAAGCATTGAATGGAGAAACGTTCTAAAAACCTCAAACCTTATGCAGAGTTATAGACCGATGCTATTTTCTGTGAAGGGTGACATGGAGTAATGCTCTGCAACACAGCACCTGCACTGGCTTTAATAGTGAAATGCTCTGCAGAGCTTCTCTTGCAGAGTGCAGTGGAAGAACGCTTCGCAGTTTGTTTGCCGTATGTGGCATTAGCACAATGTTCTGCAGAGCTCCAGATAATGGATTGTAAGCTCCTTGAGCCAGTTCCTCTCTTAATATTGTGCTATTTTATGCATGTTAGATTGCATTTATTAGACCACTTATACACTGCAAAATATCTTGGTGGCTTAATGGCCAGCTGTATGGAGGCAATAGTGCAATGCTCCGCAGGATATAAGTTTCAAGGGGTAATTGTACAAAACAAGTCTCTAACCACGATGAGAGAAACGCCAAGACACACTGCAAGTCAGACGGAGAGATGTTCTGCAAATCTCTAGGTCTGCAGTCATTTAGAGATGCTCACCACAGACTGATGTTGGGGAGAGTCTCTCTGTTTTGGGAAGAAGAGAAGGGCAGGACAGGGACGGGGTCCCAGAGATCAGGACTGCACTGCTGCCCTGGGTACAAAGCACAGGGCTCACAAATATAGAAGGGGGAGCAGGGGAGAAGCCAAGAGCAGAGGGGTTGGAGGATGGTTCGGGGGCAGCAATGCCAGGGAAATCCGACCTTCCTCCTGTCTGGGGATAAAACAAAAGAGACATTGCACTGTAAATCAAAACTGAACTGCATTGTTTCAAACGACACTTTGATGCCACCATGCAATATTACTCTCTGCTATTCTTGTATTGGTGCTATTTAAAGAAAGATGTACAACACCAGTGAAACACCTGCCCTGCAGCACCGTCTGGTGATCCTGTATTGATGCTGTTCAGGCACAATGCAACTAAACCACAGTCCCAACCACAGCATCCTCTACTGTTAATGCAGTGAAACCACCCACAGACCCAGTTTTACAATACCCCAATCCTATCCTGAACCACACTCCTGCACATCAAATCTGCCTTCTTATACCATTATATAGCTCTCACCAGCCTTTGTCGATCCACTGCTGGGTGAAGGCCTTTCGCTCTCCCTTTGCTGGAATATGCCCTGTGTTATGTGTTCTCGTACAATATCATGTAGCAGTCTTCAATTCTCTTTATGATAAGTGCACAGTATTGGATTGTCGATCCATCGTCTTGTTTGAGTGCAATCCTAATCATACGTCGCTGCTTCATCTTCAAGCTTTTGCGGTCTTCTTTACCATACCAGTTATATTTTCTTACATCTTCAGTTATACATGTGTTGATTGTCATGCACAGTTCTGCATATTCGGCTCTTGTGTCTTGGGCTGGCTTCATTTCTTGTTATCTCCTCAGTAACTGCTTTGCCTCATCTGATATTTTCTTCTCAGTTTTTTTTTTTGCTAGCAATTCCTCAATTTTTTTACTGCGCTTTCAACTAAAATCTTCATAATTATTTGTAATGTGTAGATAAATAAATGTACAACCTTTTTGTTACCACATCAATAAAAAAAACTCTTGCGAACTACTCTACAGAAAAAATAAATCATCATATAGTTAAATTGTCAACATTTTTACCCCATTCATCAGTGGACAGTGTTTATTGCATTGCCCCCTCTGGAAGTCTTATCAATTACTGTACTTTAATGCTTAAAGTTTAAACCAGACACTTGACTATTTATAACTATTCATTTCTACGTACTGCAGGCCGCTCATCGGAAATTCGCATAACACGTGGTTCACTTCTCGGCACATCGACACTGGCAGTGCTAGTGCAGTCCTGTACAGATACCCCTCACACAACCATGTGCATGAATCTCAATCCTGCCCTGCAGCATTCCCTGCTATTCGTGTACCAACATTGCCACCCACCCTCCCGCACACACACTGCTTTGTCTGCAATTTCCACCCCCCAGATAAATACCTTACCACATACTGCCATTGTAGCTAATAATAATAATAACATGTCCTTGTATAGCGCTGCTAATTGTACGCAGCGCTTTACAGAGACATTTTGCAGGCACAGGTCCCTGCCCCGTAGAGCTTACAATCTATGTTTTGGTGCCTGAGGCACAGGGAGTTAAAGTGACTTGCCCAAGGTCACGAGGAGCCGACACCGGGAATTGAACCAGGCTCCCCTGCAGCAATCTCAGTGTCAGTCAGTGTCTTTACTCACTGAGTCACACCCTCTCCCAAATAATTCTGCCCTTAAAGGCCCTTCTGTACCACTACAGTTGTTGTTACCGTTGGGTTTGGTCCAGTTGGCCCACCAGATGGCATCTCTGCGGCGGAGTCTGGCTTAGCTGCCGAGTAAGAGAGATCAGTCAGAGAGAACGCAAACATGGAGCCATATTTACTAAACAGTGCTAAGCCATAAGGAGCCTTAATTAAAGTCCATTCACTTGAAATGCTTAGCAAATATGGCCCTGCTGCAGATACTCACTAGTTCCCGACAGTCCCGTATAACACAATAATTCATTACAGTATATACATCACCCAGGCTGGAATTGGGATAAAGGAAACAGCACACTGAGTATCTTGGAATAAATAACTTGCATTGTGGTCCAGAAATGATACCAACGTTTCAGTCCACTATGGGACCTTCATCGGGGTGGTGGTAAAAGGTATGTATAGCGGGCCAAGATACTCTGAGCTGTATCCTTTATCAAAACGTTACTGCCTGGATGATATATGGTTATTCTTTATGATAGTGAGTGTGTGTAAAAGGGCTTGCAAATAAATGTTTTAATTTCTCTGGAAGGAAAGAAAGAAAGAAAGATGGTTTGCCCGTCCAAAATCTTCTTGATCACACAGTAACACCACATATAATGGAGTAGCCAGAGGAAATCAACCCTCTCCTGAGTGTATCTATACAAACTAGACAGACTTGGAAGAGGGTTGATTTCCTCTGGATATTCAATTGTGTGTAGTGTTACTGTGTGTTTAACCAGCGTTTGGACGGGCAAACCATATACAAACTAGCCATTATTTAAAATATCTAAAATGTGTCAGATTTAGGTAAAAAAAGGGCATCAATTACCCAGATGTAACCACATTGAAATTTCACACTCATTAGTACAAACTGCCCCTTTAAAACTTCATGGAAGACATCCCTTCCTTCACGTGATATGAAGGTCAACTCTTTGCTACGGGACCCCTTTTTGCCCCCCATTACCTGCAATGTGTGGTCGGTTGAGACTGTAGATGGGTCTTGTTGTGCCCTCTTGTGCTGCCCTCCTTGGTTTGGTGCTCGACACTCTCCCTCTGGCTTTGGGCATGGGGAAGACATGAGGGGGATCTCCGTGGGGTGAGGATTCTGAGTACTGGGAATAGACCTCTGCATGGATGGGGGGTGGGGCAGCTTGTGCAATGGTGTCAGGATCAGTGGCAACACCAGTATAGGGAGGTTTGAGGCAGGATACAGGTGGGAACAACAGGTCCTGACATGGCAGGGGGAGGTTTTGGGAAACCCGTGGTATGGGAAGTGGGGGTGATGGAGGGAAGTGGCGAGTGGTGAAGCTATCATTGGGAGAAGTGTAATGGGATAGGGGTTTGTGTTCAACAGTGGAAGAGGCACAAGGAAACGGGGTGCTGGCAAAACCAGAGGAGAGAGGGGAGTTGGGAAAACAGGAATCTGACCGGGAGCCAAAGGAGCTGTGGGACTGGGAGAGAACAATGAGAGCCATTACTACAGAGAATATATAAATCAACTTGCTGCATTGTATATTAAGAAAGAGAAAGAGTATGAGACAGTAGTACATAGTGCATGGGGACATTATCATGTATACAAAGTACAGTAAGAGAAGGAGGAACATACAGATTACATAAAATAAAATACAATGTTGAAAATGCAAAGAGAGAAAGAGAAGTGGGTAATGGGAAGAGACACAGAACGATGAGGGTGAGAGAAAGTGGAAGAGGTGAGAAAGAAAGACTAATATAGAAATAAGAAAACGAGACAGAGGGAAACAGACAAGAGGCACGGAGAGGCTTCAGAGAGACACGCGCAGACATGAGGGTGGGGACAAACAGAGACAAGTAGTAAGAGAGGGACAGAGAGTGAAACAGGGAAAAGAGTGAAGAAAATGCGAAGGGGGAGAAAAGGATTGAGAGAATGGCGCAAACAGATACACAAGGGGTGTTGTACGGTATATATACTGTATATTCAGACCTGCAGGTTCTTATGACAGGCGACAGCAGAGTGAGGGTGGGCACTGGTCCCCTCACTCAGGCTGGAGTAGCACTGATGTTCTTGGAAACACAGGGGCAGTTGCTGGAAGGTGACAGGCCGGGGACCACCAAAAAAATCTGCAGAACAGATAGGAGATGAGGGATCCCTGTGATCTCACAGTGCACCAACCTAACCCAGCTAGCTCAACCGGCAACGTGACCCATGCAAGTCCCCGACCAGGGAACACATCTGCACAAATAACTACTGGCAGAATCAAGTAGTCAACTTTAACTTCGGCCCCATGGGAACTTCAAATGCCTTGTGAAGAGTGTTAGTCTGGCCTCGTGTGTCTATCTGGCAAATCAATACTGAACCTTGAGAAAACGTTGGATAAATAAATACTAAACACTATTTTGCAGCGCTACTCTTTTTGCGTCATTCTATAAATAATACAATATAACCACGAACCCGCAGACGTGGCACAATGCAGAGGAATGGCAGGCATATAGCAAAAAGTAATGGGTGTCTATCTTTGCCCGGAGAGATGAAATTCTAATAAAACAATGGGTGAAAGTGTCACGCGCTGGCTAAGGTTCACTTTGGTTTCCCAAGAATACATTGTGTCTTGTTGGTAAATAGTTTCTGATGTAACAGCCGTAGTCCTATTGTGCAATGGGAGACTTCCTGCACGGCGTGCTTGTGTTTACGGGTCTGATGTGGGGGAAGGAAGGAGGGTGGGAGCAGAGATAGACCCGTGGAACAGCAGAACAAGAGGAAACGAGGTACTGCCACAGCCCAGAATGTACTACCCCCTCTACAAACAGCCCCCCCCCCCCCGCGCCCCCAAAAGTGTCTTTTTATTTTCTTGTTTCTCTCATTCCAGTAATCTTTCATTTCAGGGCAAAACATTTAAATATCATTTTTTGAGGCTCGTAGTGCAGACAGAATAAATAAATAAATAAATCAATGGGGCACCGACAAGTGTCCAACAGAAAATCTGTCGCATTTGTCTTTGTGTCACTGTTACCCATACTGGGAAGGTTGTTAGACAAATTCTCATGTCATACAATGTGTTGACTGCAACACAAAGTTATGGGTGTGGTTAGTACACGTTAAGCATCCATCCCAACCTTATTTAATATGGATTTCCCCCAAAGCTGCAGTCTACAGCTATAAACAGCACATATAGCCAAGTCTGTGTTAAGTACAGAGCCAGCAACCATCTCACGGACAGCATTGGTCAGCTTGAGCTTGGGTGCTAGTTCTGTATTGTGAATTAGAGAGCATTTGACAAACCAGTCACAGTTAGGTTATAGTTGAGTGGGGGGAAAGAAAATGACAGAATCCCTTCACATCGTTCAGTAACACGCAAGAATAGTACGAATCCACATATTTTATGCATCCCAGTCTGTCCCCTTCTAGTAAACAAACAGTATTCCTACAAATAGTTTCTATGGAGTGTGTTGGAAGAACTGCTACACAACACAGGCGATGAATGCATTGTGTGGCAGTGTTCTTCCCTCCTTTGTATATAAGCGCAACCCAAAAGCAGTACACACTGTATTTTAGGTACCGGCCATTGTATTCTTTGGCGATTGTTTAGTAGCGCTGTACACCTGGGCAAACAGGAGACATTGTAGAGAAGATGCTACGTGGATACACTGCCTGCACTTTGTGGCAGCTCAAACAGATGTTGCTTAGTGGGGCAATCGCTTAAGGAGAAGTGAACTGCACTTTTTACCCAGAGCCTCGTGTAATAGATGCTTTTTATGCAGAGGTGGTGGAGAGAAACAGAATAATCACATTCTCAGGACCTGTTCAAGACATCAGGAAACGGGGAATAAAACGCTATGATTAAAAGCAGCAATCTTTCCTCGCCCGTTATTGCAATGAATAATTATTGGAATTCCCTTAATGCTGAAAGAATTGTTGAATATTCAAAGTTCAGCAAAGAACAAGACCTCCGGCAGCATGGATTTACCGGGGGAAGATCATGTTAAACAAATCTCAGTGACTTTTTTTTGTGGGCGAATACAATAATATATCAAAGTAACTGGTGCCCTTTAATATCTTAATTAGTGATATTACAAGTGATCTGGAAGGACAGCAGGAAGGGAAATTAAGCCATTTTGCAGAAAACACAAATATTTGCCATATCCGACACTCCATTGAGGGTCAACTAAATTATTATTCATTTAGGTAGATGGGAGGAATGGTCAAGAGCTTGGCACCTACAATGTAATGCCAACAAGTGCACGTCGGTCACAAAAATCCAAAGGCAGAATCTGGGCTAGAATGGCACAGGAATGCACAGGTATTTAGCACCGGCACTTATATAACAGCAAGAATGCACCGGTACGTAGCGCCCGCACTTATATAACAGCAGGAACGCACCGGTACATAAATAACAGCAGGAATGCGCCGGTATGTACTGCCCGCACTTATATAACAGCAGGAACGAGATACTGACACTTGTCCCTCAGAGGAGGAAAAACATTACATAAGAAGAAAGGACCAATCAAAAGATTTAGGGGGTGGGACAGAGGAGAATAGGACGAGAACATAGGCAACTAGAGGTACAGATGTAGCAAGACAAGACTTACTGTCCCCAGCTCCACGGATGAAAAAGTTCAAGTCGTCGGCGTTGGGGACAGTGTCTTCACCACCCTTCACTTTAGCTATGCTGGGGTGTACCTCTGCTGTTTGGTAATCATACAGCTACTCCTCCCTATCCAACCCACCTCTGGGTTTTGGGGCACCTTTTTGTGTTCTTACGTGTATATAGAGCAGTGTTTTGTTATGCTCTAGATCTTGAGAAAGGTCCCTGCTCTAGAACTGAAACGTTGTTAATAAATCTTTTCTTATTGTAGCCCCCTTGGGGTATGCTAAAAGTTTATGTTGGCGAGTCCTGGAGCAAGTGTGCGTGGGCGTGCACGCTGTTAGTTCATGCACGGACCCGTTTTTTGTCGCGAAAATTTGTTTGAATAGATTATTTCCCTCAGTATACAAGAGGTCCCTGATACACAGCAAGAACAAAAAAAGCTGTATGGTGCTCAAACACAGACCCAAAAAGCTGTTAGGCTCATGAGAGTATAATTGCCATAAATTGTATCCTTGAAGTATCCCATACAATAAAGTGACCACCTCCAGAATGATAGCACCAAATCCACCAGATATCAATAAACTGGAAGAGTACCACCTCTTGAATGATGAATACTCACACTTGCTAGTGTCCAGCCCAACACATTGATGTGGGATTATAGCGGTGTATAAATAAGTGGAACAACTCACTGTTAGGTAGGATGGTCTCCACTGGGATTGATCTTCGTAGGCGTGTGCTACCGGCACTCCAAAGGACTCAACAGGGTAGATGAAGGAGAATTGGAGCACTACTACAAAAACAATCCTTGTATCACACCTTGAGAAAGAGAGGAATCTCGAAACGCGTTGGTGGGGGCCTTAGGGCTCGTTTTTCTTGTAACCATGCTCTGATCCATTAAACCTTTTATTTTGGGACCCACTCTCTAGCAATTGTTTTTGTAGTAGTGCTCCAATTCTCCTTCGTCTACCCTGATACACAGCACCATACTCCTTGATAAAGCACAATTTTTGTGCGAAACGCGTAGGAGGTCCTACACCGCATTTGGGTCTTTATTATTGAATACATTTTTTCATTTTTATATTATCTGGCTCCCTGGGCAGTGCGCTGCTTTCTTTCTTTTTGTTATCTTTATTTCATAGCTGCTGTGCTCCTTTTAGTATTAATATTGTATAAATATATGCATTCTGGAACCATGTACACAGTACTTCACAATACAAATCATAGTCAATTCAAATTCAGAAGTGCCAGATAGTATTGTGTGATTGAACAATTTGAACCAGGAGTAAGTGGCGAGTCCTGGTGTGTATTACTGCATTGTCTACTCTGCTGTTTACCTACAATCTGTATCTGAAGCCGAGAGCTCAGTAGAGCAGAGGGAGGATACTGCAGCCTTAGTGTGGTATGACTGAGGGGGAAGAGCAAAGGGTTATGGGAAGGTCAGGAAGTGGTCAGCCCCAGGTCACTCAGGCTAAGCCAGGGAACCAGGGAGGATGTAGGTTAGCCACAGAGCAAGGAGGAGCAGCTTCCGAAAGAGGGAGCCTCAGAAAAAGTCCTGCACCACCCATTAAGTCCCAGCTCTGCCAGACACTGACACAGAGGGCATAACACGGTGCTGTGACCCCATCCATAAGCTTGCATCCCGTGCTTTACCGTCATAAATCAGACTCGCACACATTGCTATTTTACTTACACATAATGCAGGGCTATGATCTGTCATTTCACTCCGCCCGAGTCGGACAACCGGTGGTGGAAGCGCTGGGCCCTAGTGGGTGACTAGTATCACTGCTTCCTCTCCCCCTACCCACTTGTGGATTCAGAGTACCACTGCTCCTTCTCCCCCCCCCTAGTGGGTGCAGAGTATCACTGCCCCCCCACTAGTGGGTGCACAGTATCACTGCTCCCCCACTCCTACTAGTGAGTGCAGAGTATCATTGCTTTCCCCCCCCCCCCACTAGTGGGTGACGAGTATCACTGCTTCCCCCTCCCCCCACTAAAGGGTGCAGAGTATCACTGCTTTCCCCTCCCCCACTAGCGGGTGCAGAGTATCACTGCTCCCCTCCCCACTAGTGGGTGCAGAGTATCACTTCTTCCCCCACTCCTACTAGTGGGTGCAGAGTATCACTGCCTTCTCCCACTACTAGTGGGTGCAGAATATCACTGCTCCCTACACTTCCACTAGTGGGTGCAGGGTATCACTGCCCCCCCCCCCACCACTCCTACTTGTGGGTGCAGAGTATCACTGCTTCCCCCCCTTCCCCCACAACATTTTTATTTAAAACTTACTTTCATTTATAAGGAAATGGAGATTTAGTTTAGAAAGCCTCTCCCCGTCCTATTTTTACTTCAGAAAAGATTTATTAAGCGGAGATCTTTATTTAAAAATCGGTAGTACCGCTTTTTGTTTTTAAGCCACTTTGACCGCTGTCTACGAGACACTGATTAGCAATCTGTTAAAGACGGCATTTAAGAGTTTTTCATGGAGAAAGAAAGAAACGATTTCCTAGGTGAGCAGGGGGTCACCGGACAGTGTCAATTTCAGAGCTCAGAGGAGACCCCCTGCTTCCCCAGATTCTTACCTCAGCCGTATCGCCGAGACCGAATCTCCGGCGGCGTTTCACCGCCAGTGACCTCGCCGCAGGGCTCCTCCACCAGGTAAGTCACTAACCCTAAAAACCCTTACCTTAAAACCCCTAATCGCTAAAGCCACTAAAGTCAACACCTGCTCTAACCGCTAAACCCCCTACCCTAAAACTCACCTTCTCACCAAAGTGGCAAGCGGCGGAGCGTCCAGTTGCAGAGTGGCTGCGGCAGAGGGTCCCTCTGCGGCCAAACGCCGGTGCGGATTTGGCGGTGGAGTCACGGCCACAACCAAATGACCCATTTCGTACCTCGGAAGGTGTCCTCGTTCGACGGAACGATAAACCGCCATATTGTTCACCCTGGACGGCACAGTAACCAGGGCACTTTCGAAGGCAAGTATCTTAGGCCGCAGGGCGTCCTTGCAGCTGAAATGAATGCGGTTCAGCCCTGGAGACCCCCTGCTTCCCACTTATACAATATCAATATTTTAACGATAAAGCACATCTGGTAAGCTTTTTCCAAAGAGTTACACAGTATGCTCCCTTGTGGTACCTTTACAGTAGTCTAGCTTTTTCAGGTTTTAAGATATTTTGCCCCAAAAACTGCAGCTTACACATATACACACACTTGAGTTTTACATTAAGAGTTGACCAGCCACCTTGGATTGTAATGAGAAAAGCCGAGCTGTCTAAATACATATATTTTATATTCATACAAACGGTGTAAGTACCCCATGACGACCGGGATTCACTATTCCCTGTTAAGGGTTATCGGAGGCTGACCCCGTGTTAGCGGACATGGACTTAAATGGCAGCGGATGCGAGCTCCAACACTCCATACAGGAGCTCAGTGATTAAAGTCCACAGAAAGTCCGTGGTGACAGAGGCACGTTCTTGCGATCACTCCTTGGTGGGGGAGAGCAATCACATGATCGAGGGATCACCGCTGACGCGAACGGAAGAGGAGTCTCCTCTTCCATTCATCGTCCGTTTAGATCGGGATCTCCCCTAGCAAAAAGCCCATGGCATTGCCACTACGTTATAGGTCCCCATGCGTGCCAGACCTCATGACGCTATAGCTACTTCACGTGGCACCCAAAAGGTTCAAATGCAGCTGACCACTTCATGAGAACATGAAAGACTTCTTCATTTTTTCATTAAATAAAGGGACCATACAATAAATCTCTCATTATCTGGACAGTTGTAGGTGAATAGGAACTTCCATGTTAAGAAGACATTATTAAAGACTTCCGATTCGCCAATGGCATGAGGTTCAAACTTAAAATTTACGAGATCCCGGCCAACGGCAAATTTTGTTGAAAGTGGATTCCGTGGTTTTTGAGGATGGCAAAAACGTGAGTACGTTTGGCAAGTTTTGTTGCTCTCTTGTATGGCAAATAAAAGTGTTCCAAATAATGGTATGAGAGATGGGGCTATGTTCCCCTTTAGTGTCTTTCACTAAAAACACAATTCCAGCGTTTACAGCGCGACACGAAAACACACACTGCATTCTGTAGGCGCACCACAAAGTTTTCTTTATTTTTACAGAGATGGAAGCAGCAGTCTTGTGCTCCTAAATATCAAATAGGAGGACTTCACACACACCTGAGAATATGAAATCTTTGTAACGCTTCCAGCTTGGGACAGAAGGTACAAGGAGAAAGGGGTTTTACAGTGGAGAGTCACGGCTCCAGATTCTCAAACCTTGACATACTTCCGTTATAAAGGAATATAAAGCACTAAAAGGCATTGACATAACTGAATACTTGTATGCATAGCTCCACACACAGCACACAGGGTATACGTACACCTCTACGTGCAATGCTAGCATAATGTGTAAATATATACAGCTCTACAGCTGGATACAGACATGCCAATTCGCACTAGTTAAACTAATTTGGAGTTCGTCTAGCTGGTTTTGTTAGCACACGAAGTCACAGACTTCAATGAAGTTTCATTGCGAAATCAGTACTTTTAAAATTTTATTTTTGAACAAAACCCCCTAAATTTCACTGGTTTGTCTACGAGATATATACATACACACATACAGTACACACACACATACATACCTGACCCCCTTATAACGCGATCCGTTACAATGTGAATCTGCTTATAACGCGATGCAAGCGTGGCTCCCAATTTGCGTATTTATGAATACTTTACAACACGATTATTGATATCTTAAATACTTTATCGTTCAATGCATATAATTGTACATTATTTCCAACGCCATCTGCTTATATCGCGATTTGATTCTTTTTTACCCCAAACACAGCGTTATAAGGGGGTTGAGCTATACATATACTGTACACACACATACCTTCCAAGACACAAATACAATTCCGTGTATGACCATAGAATAATACAGCAGCATGAACACTTCAAATGCTAAATGCCCAAATACAGCACTTAATACACAAATACAGTAATTCAGAACTAAATACACTAGCAAAACACAGCACCGCTGCCTTTGCACATACAGTACTGACAAGAGTGCAAAGTGATGTGTGTATAAAGAACGGGCTCTATACACACAAACATACACCTACGCATGGCTCACATTTACCCTTACTCTCTGCAAGAGGCACTGATTCAAATGATAAAACTGTTCTACAGTACATTCATTGAATATTCCCACGAGCCCAGTGCATACAGGATGTAACACACAGGTACTTAAGGACAGAAGTAACCCAACTCCTGAAGTGCAGCATTGCTAAAACTACCTACTGTAGGTGAAGGCGTTATTGAAGTCATTGTATGACAGTGCCATGATAAAAAAATGTACTTGATCACATACCTGTGGCCACAGCAGGTAAATCCCAGGACCAGTCCTGTGAGCCGGCCATCTCCCGCACTCAGACTGTCTTTTCCTCGCTCGCTCTCCCTCTCTGTGTCTTCCTCCTTCTATTGCCCTTTCTAACTCCGTGCCATACACCACTCCCAGGCTCTCACCCTTTCAATCTGTCCCTCTCAGTGCAGGTAGTTCCTCATTTCTCTTCGCTCTGCATCTCATGCCATGTGTAATTATTTCAGGAGCAAACTATTCTGTATCCCCAATGTACATCAATAGGATAGTCCATGGATGTATGGTAAATATATATATTCTTCTGCAAACGTGTGTGTGTATGTATGTGTGTGTATGTATGTGTGTGTATGTATGTGTATGTATGTGTGTGTATGTATGTGTGTGTATGTATGTGTGTGCGTATATATATATATATATATTGTCACATTTTGTTGAATTACAAATAATGTATGCACAGTTTTTTTGTTTTTTTTTCCCTAAACTGCTAATCTGTAGTGGTTAAACTGAACACTGTTATATGAGGAGTTAAATTGTCAGCAAAGGAAATGTGTTATTTTGTACAAGTATTCCGCCCCTTAATTCAGTATTTGGTAGAAGCCCCTTTGTAGTTTGAGTTTTCTTGAATCAGTCTTTACTAACTTTGCACAGTAAGATGGTGACATTTGTTGCCCATTCTTCACGGGAAAATTGATCCAATTCTGACTGGAGTTTGTCGCGGATCATCGATGTGCTGCAATCTTCAAGACTCGCCATAAATTTTCAATTGGATTTAAGTCAGGACTTTGACTGGGCCACTCAAGAACATGAATTCTCCTCTTGTTAAACCCCTCCAGTGTGGCTTTGTGCTTCTGGTCATTGTCCTGCTGAAATGTCCATTTCCTCCCCAGTTTCCAAGTTTTCAGTTTCTCTGGCTGACTCAAACAGATTTTCCTCAAGGGTTCGTCTGTACTTTGCACCATCCATGCTTCCCTCCTTCCTGACAAGCTGCCCAGTCCCTGCTGAAGAGAAGCATCCCCAGAACATGATGTTGATGTGCAGTGTTGGTCTCCTGATCACAAAACCTTTTTCCACCTGTCTGCAGTAATATCTACAGTATATGCTTTTTTCCCCAAACACATACGGGATTTAAAAGTGATGAGTCTTTATGAGCAATGGCTGAGCAACTAATTGAGCCATCTGTGCTGAAGCTTAGATAATCCTTAAAACGTGACCTGTTGGGGTGGGGGTGGGGGAGTCTTCGGGACTGAAGTGGGGAACCCCTGATTTAGGCCAAATGGAACAGAGTGTCAGAACTCGGATTCTCCCGATATTCAGAATAGCACAACCCTACTCGTCATTCGATGAGATTGCAGCTTTACAAGTTGTAATTTATAACACTCAATTCTGGAAATAATGATTGCTGTCAACTCTTAAGTCAATTTAGGCTGTCTGCAGATACCTACCTCTCATTACGGTAACACCCTTGCTATGGATGGCTTCTGGTTTTGTTTAGTCCTTCTGTAATTCTAACAAATGTTTGCTCGATCTTGTAATGAATATTGCTTATTCCACATAATATTCGTCATACTGGGCACTATTTACCAAGCGGTGCTTCTTCATAAGTTCAACTGAATGGGTCAAAAGGGGTCTTCTGGCCCTGGAACCAGCGGTTGTAGCTTAGCACCAATTACTAAACAAGGGCCTTTTTAATGTCAGCCCTGCACCAGGATCCAGAGATATAAATCTGGGCATAGACCATACCTAGGATACCATATTTTCCCCAGGACAAACCGGGACGCTCGCACACGCGCAGTCAGCGTGGGCCATTTGCGCATGCGCGAGTGGCAATTTTACTAATTTTTTTTTACTAACGAGACATTTACTAACATTTTGGGGCACCAGAACAACACAAAAACTGGGACTGTCCCAGCTAAACCGAGATGTCTGGTCACCCTAAGCATACCTTTTATTTCATGTTTCTTTCTGTTTGCGACAACGCAAAACACACGCAGCTTGTTATTCAAGTGTCTTACATGCCAATTGTTAGCCAGGGCACTTTATAGCACCTCACAACTGCTAGTGAAGGGAGAAAAAATAAATAAAATTAAAAAACAGTGTGCTAAATATCTTTAAGAATACTCCATTTTATGCGCTTCCCTCACCCCACAGTTAACGTGACCAAAATAATGCCTTCTCTGCCAGAGGAGCTCGCGACACGTTCGTGTACGGAGAACATCACGCTCGTAAATCTCATGATACAAAAGCGACACAAATAGAATCAACGCAAAACTCTGGTCAGATTGCATCAGCTTTGCTTCTGGGTTAGTCCTTCCTTCTCTATAAATGACCCCCTTAAATCAGCTGCAACAATGAAGAGGAGGGGGGAGGTTGTCTGGCTGGGGAGGTAAGACAGTCATCTCTTCTCCTACGCTCCCTCACATTAGCCCCTCGTGCTCCTAGTTTCCCCTTTCTATGAGTTTTCTGCGGTTTCCCAATTGAATGAAAACCAAAAAAAAAGTTTGATGACAGGTCCCGGAGACAGGAAGTACAAGGGTTACTGGCATACAGAAATGTTAAGAAATCAGTGCTGTGCATGGTACAAAGTGTATAGGAGAAACAAAGCCAGAATTTTTGCAATTATTTTTGTTTTACTTACAAAGTTATGGTTGGACTATCCTCTTAAGGCAAAAAAGTGTTTTATTGTAGAAATATCCCCCCTTTTTTTTTACTGCACGGACATTGTATAAGTCTCTATAACATCTTCGGTGCCCCACTGACGTGCTGTGTGCGTCAAGAAAAGTGGCCCTTATGATGTGCACCGTACGTCATTGGCCTTTGATGTTTTTTTAAGGGGCTGACGGCGCTCCGATCACGTACCTAACTGAAGGGGGCGGGGGGATGGAGGGAGGCCCCTTCCCGGACACATTAGCCCAGACAGCCGGAAGCCATCACGTGATCGCTCCGAAGAGCGGTCACGTGATGCAGACGTGCCGGAGAGTCCGTGGTCACGAACCTCCGACAATGAACGGGTTATAATTAGGACCAAAACATTTCCAAATGTTTAAACAAGTTTGGAACGCACTGAAATCAGGCGTACTGCCACCACGTGTATTCCAGGTCACATGGAGCAGGTAGCTACAGTATGTATTAAGCCCTACACAGAAGATTTACAATTAAACTGGTAAGAGTTATTTTTATACATGGAGGAATGTTTCAACAATGTCGCTGCCAAAACGGCAAATTTTTCACATTTTTTTAATATTCGTGAAATCACCGGAACTCCAACAGATCAGTTGCTAATCCTTTTTTCATAAACATTTTTATCCCCTAAAAATAAATATATTAAAAAAAAATGTGGGTCAGCATTTTCAATGCGAAAATAAATAAATAAAAATCAGCGAACATACTTTGTTTAGCTACATTGGACCACTTCGCTTATATTTTTAACCCTGAAAATTCCCGTGAGTTTTTGCGGTTCTTAAAGCTTTATTTACTATATAGTGCTTAAATAGTGATGTTTGTATATTTTATGAAACATGCTTGCATTCACAAATGTTGCTAGCACAGGTAAATACGGATAAATGCATAGTAGTGCCTTAGGGGTCAGAAGATGAAATATTTTTGGGTAGCCAGTAGGGATGTACTAGAAAGTGACATGATCAAAGTTATTGCATTGTTCAAGGCCTCTTACCACAATTCAGGCCCCAAATGAGTGGTTTGTGTGGGACCAAGTAAACTATAAATGAAATAAATCAGATGTTTTTGCATCACAATAAATAGGGTGCATCGGAGTAATTTTTGTGGCTTAAGAAATTGCTCTTCTGGCTTGTGCTCTAGCGCAGGGTTTCCCAAACTTTTTTTTCCGTGACCCGGTTATTTTTGAACTTCTTCTTCGTGACCCACTAAAAATTTTATCGCCTATACTGGCCTATAGGGCCTGCACAGACACACACACAGCCACTGATACACACACACACACACACACACAGCCACTGATACACACAGACACACACACACACACACACACACACACAGCCACTGATACACACACACACAGCCACTGATACACACACACGCAGCCACACAGAGACACTGCTATACACACACACACACACACACACACACACACTGATACACTGCTACACACACACACACTGATACACACACACTGATACACACACAGACACTGATACACAGACACTGATACACACACACACACTGATACACACACACACACACACACACACACACACACACACACACACACACACACAGCCCCTGATACACACACACACACACACACACACTCGCTCGCTCTCCCCTATACGCACACAGACACAAACAGTGAATTACATGCAATGACTGATGTGAGTGACTGGAGCGGGGGGGGGGACAGGGACTGGGTGGGAGGAGGGGGGGACTGGGTGGGTGGGAGGGGGGGACTGGGACTGGAACTGGGTGGGTGAGGGGGAGGACTGGAACTGGGTGGGTGGGGGGGGACTGGAACTGGGTGGGTGGGGGGGGGGACTGGAACTGGGTGGGTGGGGGGGGGGACAGGAACTGGGTGGGTGGGGGGGGGACTGGAACTGGGTGGGTGGGGGGGGGGACTGGAACTGGGTGGGTGGGGGGGGACTGGAACTGGGTGGGTGGGGGGGGGACTGGAACTGGGTGGGTGGGGGGGGGACTGGAACTGGGTGGGTGGGAGGGGGGACTGGAACTGGGTGGGTGGGAGGGGGGACTGGAACTGGGTGGGTGGGAGGGGGGACTGGAACTGGGTGGGTGGGAGGGGGGACTGGATGGGTGGGAGGTGGGTGGGAGGGGGGACTGGGTGGGTGGGAGGTGGGTGGGAGGGGGGGAGGCAGTGACTGGGTGGGTGTGTGGGAGATGGTGGGTGAGTGACTGGGTGGGTGGGTGACAGTGACTCGGTGGGTGACAGTGACTGGGTGGGGTGACTTACCTTGCCGCCGGACGCTTTCCCCTGCTGCCCCCGATATCCCCTGCTGCCCCCGATATCCCCTGCTGCCCGGGACGGGAGGTGGGCTCGAGAGGTGGTGCCACGGGAGGTGAGCTCGGGAGGGGGTGCCACGGGAGGTGAGCTCGGGAGGGGCATGCACGGGAGGTGAGCTCGGGAGGGGCTGGCACGGGAGGTGAGCTCGGGAGGGGGTGGCACGGGAGGTGAGCTCGGGAGGGGGTGGCACGGGAGGTGAGCTCGGGAGGGGGTGGCACGGGAGGTGAGCTCGGGAGGGGGTGGCACGGGAGGTGAGCTCGGGAGGGGGTGGCACGGGAGGTGAGCTCGGGAGGGGGTGGCACGGGAGGTGGGCTCGGGAGGGGGTGGCACGGGAGGTGGGCTCGGGAGGGGGTGCCACGGGAGGTGAGCTCTGGAAGCGGGTCGCGGGGGGAAGCGGGCCGCAGAGGAGCTGGTACTTCCTCCTCCGTCCCACGTTGGGAGCGGGGGGGAGGAAGGACCGCGGGGGGAATCGCTGGCATTTTTTTTTAACTTGAGCGGGGGAGGGGAGGGGGGGGAAGACACCGCGCGGCCAGCCTCGCTGCGACCCGGCAATTTTGGTGCCGTGGCCCGGTGCCGGGTCGCGACCCACCATTTGGGAAACGCTGCTCTAGCGCCTCCTCTGTTTGTGAGTCTCCTCACCCATTACACCGGGGAAGACAACATTTTTGGGAAATCACATTTTCTCCCCTATCCTGTTGTATTCTCTGTAGGGCGCTCCTCACACGTTCATAATGACGGTCTCCATTTAATGTGACCGCCAAGAACAGTGGAATAACATGTTTCAGGTCCATATGGACCTTTCATCAGGTTCATATGGGACCTGAAACGTTGTTGTTCCACTGTTCTTGGCTGTCACATGAAATGGAGAATTGCATTATGAACGTGTGAGTAGAGCTGTACTGTGCATCTCTGTCTTAGAGGGGACTTCACAGTGAAGAAATTGTTTGTCTATGTTGTGTTGGCTGCACACGCAGGTTTCTCCTCGCCTGAGGCGGTTTCCCCACACTTTGGAACTGTATTCTGTGTAGGGAAACGTGCAGTTTTCCTGGTATGTTTCAACAAAGCATGAAGGATCTAGTGGAAACGTGAAATTCATTGTGATATGCCAGCCACTATATCCAGTGATGGTTGGAAAGAGGAAGAGGCGATTTAATGTCTCAGTTAAGTAGAATAACGTTTGGTTACAGTGCTGCTCACAGCTCGAGCGCCAGCTAAAGTGACTTCCCATAGTTCAGGCACTAAACGGAGGCTCTTAAAAGGAGCACTTGAAGCCAGGGTCGGTGCAAGGGAATTCGGCGCCCCAGGCAAACTTTCAGCCTCACAATGTTATACCCAATAGATTGTTTTTTCTCTAATAGTGATACACACTCCCTCCCTCTCTCTCTCTCTCCTTCATACACACTCCACACCCCCCCCCACATCATTCCCCCCCTCTCAGTCTCTCTCTCCCATTCCCTGTCGTTCTCCACTCAGTCACTCCACCCCCCTCTCCCCACCCAGTCAGTCATTCTCTCTCCCCTTCCAGTCATTTTCGCTCCACCCCATTCCCATCAATCTCTCCACCCCACCCCAAATGTTAATCTTCCCCCTTCATTCTCTCCCTCCCCTCCCTATCATTTCCCCACTCCCCCTCTCAGTCATTTGCTCACCCCCCCCACATTCCGCATAGTTGGTGTAATGGTTAAACCGGCCCTGCTCCAAGCGACTGTATGTGTTTTTGATTTGTTTCAATCCTGAGGGCGCCTGCTTCCTGAGATAATTATCTCCGTAAATGCTGCCAGTAGGAGCCCTGGCTGGTTCACACCATGGTGGTTTAAAAGCCCTGCGGGCCAATAGGAAGATGCAACATCCTCCTTTGCATCTTCCTGCTGGCCCACGTTATGCTGGAGCTTTAAACTGCATAGCGATACCGGCAGCACACTTACGGAGGCAAGTACCTCAGAAAGCAGGGGGTACCGGAGCGGAGATCCCTACATACACACAGTGGAGAGGGGCAAAAAAAAAAAAAAAAAAAGAAGAAGTGTGTGAACCCCAATGATAATTACGGAAACTCCATAGTTTTCCATGATAACCTTCTTGAATCAAAACCAGTCTTTTCTTAAATATCAGGTATTATAGTAACCAATTATATGTCTTTTGAAACAAAATGATGTATGAATTAGACAAACAATGAGTAATTAAGTGTCAGGGTATGTGAAAAAGTAAGCGAAGCCCTGGTTTAATCGGCTAAATTAAAGGGGATAATCAGAATCAGGTGTTTAAATAATTAGGATACATGCGCGAGTAGGTTTTGAGATATATCTATACACACACACACACACACACACACACACACACAGTGCTCGACAAATCTACTCGCCCACTTGCCAGGAGCGATTGGATTTGGCCCGGTGACGACCCGTAATGGCCACCCCTGCAACGCATGCGGTTCTCTTCCAATTTTCCCCTGATCGCGCCGAGAAAAAAAAAATCCCCTTCTCTAATTATCCAGACATGGACTGGAGCAATGAGATTAGCATAACGACAAAAGGAAACAGATTTTTGGGGGTGTTTGAATACAATTACATCACCCAAATGATTAAGGAACCAACCAGGAGAGGGGCAGTACTGGATTTGGTGATATAAAATATTGTAGAAGTAATAACAAATATTCAAACTGGAGATCATTTGGGAAACAGTGATCATAACATGGTCTTATTTGAAATAAATCATCAAAGAACATATTATACAGGTTCAACAAAAAAACTTTACATTTTAGAAATGCAGATTTTAATAAACTGAGGGATAATCTACAAGGAATAATTTGGGATTACATTTTTGCAAGAAACAATGTGGAAGATAAATGGGCAGTATTTAGAACATTGTTAGATGAATGCAATCATCAGTGTATAACCTTTTGCGTAAAGTTGCAAAAGGGCAATCAAATTAGCAAATATTGAAAGCAATAAAAAAGTAAGATCAACCCTAAAAAGTCCTTAATAAGATTAGAAAAGAGAATATAGGACCCTTTCAGCGTGATATGGGCTGGCAAACTTTTGGAAATAAGGAAAAGGCGGGGGCATTGAATACATTCTTTACTTCTGTATTTTCTAAGGAGGAGTCAATTGCAAAAATATTGCAACAGGAGGAAGCCACAACCTCTATATTAACGAACAATTGGTTAACTGATGAAGAAGTGCCTAGGCGGCTTGCTAAAATTAATGTAAATAAAGCACCTGGCCCCGATGGCATACATCCAAGAGTTCTTAAGGATCTAAGTTCAGTAATAGCCAAACCATTACATTTGATACTCAAATAAACTATTTCCACAGGCTCAGTACCACAAGGTTGGCGTAAAGCAGATGTGGTGCCTATATTTAAAAAGGGAGCTAGATAATAACTGGGGAATTACAGACCTGTAAGCCCGACTTCAATAGTGGGGAAGCTACTTGAAGGTTTAGACAGGATAATATTCAAGAAAACCTAATGGGTAACAAAATTATTAGTAATACTCAGCATGGATTTATGAAGGATAGGTCGTGCCAAACTAGTTTTAGTTTATTTGAGGAGGTAAGTAGGCATTTAGACCAGGATAATAGTTTATGTGGTCTACTTAGATTTTGCAATGGCTTTTGACATGATGCTACACACAAGGTTAATCTACAAAATAAAGGAAATTGGTCTATGTAAAAATATTTGCACCTGGATTGAAATGTGGTTGAAGAATAGACACAGCTACTCCAACCTTTTGAGTGGAGTAGCTCAAGGTTCTGTAGTGGAACCACAGCTCAAGGTTCTGTAGTGGAACCACAGCTTTTTAACGTGTTTATTAATGACCGTGAGTTGCTCTCTCTGCCAAAGTCTCCATATTTGCTGATGACACTAAATTGTGTTAGGTAGTAAAATCAGAGCAGGATGTAATTTCTCTCCAGAAGGACTTGAATAGTCTGAAAACAGGCGCAGATAAATGACAGATAAATGTAAGGTTATGCATTTGGGAAACAAGAATAAACAGGCGACTTACAAATTTAATGGGGAAAATGTAGGTCAATTCTTGATGGAGAAGGATTTAGGAGTGTTTGTAGACAGCAGGCTTAGCAATAGTGCCCAATGTCAGGCAGTAGCTGCAAAGGCAAATAAGATCTTATCTTGCTAATGGGATATGGATGGAAGGAACGTATGTATAATTATGCCACTGGATAAAGTATTAGTAAGACCACACCTTGAATATGAAGTACAGTTTGCCACAACTCAATAAAAAAGACATTATGGAACTAGAAAAAGTGCAGAGAAGAGCCACCAAATTAATAAAGGGGATATACAATCTGATTTATGAGAAGAATTAGATTATAGGAGAATCTAGCTAAATTAGATTTGTTTACATTAGAAAAGAGGCATCTAATAGGGGATATGATAACTATATACAAATATATTCGGGGACAGTACAAGGAGCTTTCATAATAATTATTAATCCAAAGGGCAGTACAAAAGAACTCAGGGTCATCCCTTAAAATGGGAGGAAAGGAGATTTCAACAGCAGCAAAGGGAATGGTTCTTTACAGTAAGGGCAGCTAAATGTGTAATTAGTTACCCATGGAGACTATGATGGCAGATACAACAGATATTAAAAAAAAATTGGATATCTTTTTAGAAAGGAAAGGTATACAGGGATATACCAAATAGGTAAACATAGGAAGGATGTTAATCCAGGGAGAAATCTGATTTCACGAACAAACACACAAGAGATTCCCCCTTGAATGCACTCAGATAGGTCAGTGATAGTGATATGATTAGTACATTAAAAAACCTTTAATCACATATAAAATGATGTTGTAAAGAGGGACAAGGTAAACATAGTCCAGGACCAGTCCCTATTGGCAAACCAAAGAATCTTCCTGCTAACAAATAGACGGAAGATAAATACAGATAGCACTACATCAAGAAGCAGTGGGCCAAGTGGCGAAGGTAATCACCCATAGTTACCTACAGAAAAAGGTGCTAATCCAAATAATGGATGTTCTTATGTCTAAAAAATCAGCAGACCTCAGCAGATGCAGGCTGCTGATACTGAGTCTGTAGGGGTAAACATAGGAAGATGTTAATCCAGGAGAAATCTGATTTCCCTTGTGACATCATTGGATAATGTTTCACTGAGGTTTTTTATTTGCCTTCCTCTGAATCAAATATAGGGTAAGTATTATCATCTAAATTTAACATAGGTTGAACTTGATGGACATGTGTCTTTTCAACCTCATCTACTATCTACTATGAAACGATGCACTGTAACTATATATACACAACATAGCTGTTTTAAACGCATTTATGAGAATGCTACGTCAACCATAAGATTACATGATGACACACAAATAAGGATCAGCAAGGGAGTGCGGTACACCGTATGACCAAAGCTTTTCATAGCAGCACTGGAAAATCTATAGTGAATACCTTAGCCACCTACAGTATGGATTTACAAATGACATTGTTTTTATTGCTACAAGTGCAGAAGACCTCCAGCATCAAATCAGAGAACTTGCAGCAAGAGACCAAAGTGATCAACAAATGTGTCAACTATGCAGAGATCAAAATCAATGGAACAGAACAAGAATTCGAAGACTATGTCTACATAAAGCCAACAAATATCAATGGATGGGAACAGTTCAAATCAATAAGAGAATGAAGACGGGATGGAACGCATTTGGAAGAAACAAGACAATCTTGCAAGGGAACCTTCAACTGTGCCTCAAAAGGAAAGTGTTTGACCAGAGTATCCGGCCTGTGCTCATGCAAGGATGAAAAACATGGACCCTAAATGCAAAGATAATTTAGTGCGTCAGACAACTAAAAAAAGCTATGGAGCGATGTATGCTGGGTACTACCCAAAGTGACAGGAAAAATAATGAATGGGTTCGGAAGCCGGAAAAATTCTGACATCACATGGGTGAAGAAATTAAAATGGCAGTGGGACAAACATATCGCAAGAAGAAATGACCAGCAGTGGATCGACAATGGTTGAAGGTGATGATATATATATATATATATATATCAACTGTAAATATTCCTGTATATTCATTTGCATGTCTTAGACAGGTCTGCAACCCTGTCTTTCACCATTATCACCCAGCAAACAGCACTTCCACTGCAGCAAGGGATTCTGGGAAATTACATGCAAATGAGCACACAGTGCCACTTTTTATCTCATGCTCACATTACATGTGTTTAAAGCAGCATGCATTGACCAAGAGTTGCTCATGTAATGTGAGCATGAGATAAAAAGTGGCACTGTGTGCTCATTTGCATGTCATTTCCCAGAATCCCTTGCTGCAGTGGAAGTGCTGTTTGCTGGGTGATAATGGTGAAAGACAGGGTTGCAGACCTGTCTAAGACATGCAAATGAATATACAGGAATATTTACAGTTGCTTTATGCTTTACTGTGGAGGGTTATAGTCACTTTTTTTACCCACCATAACCTTAATAGTCGTATATATGTATGTATATATATATATATATATATATATATATATATATATATATATATATATATATATATATATATATATATATATATATGTATGTATGTATGTATGTATGTATGTATGTATGTATGTATGTATGTATGTATGTATGTATGTATGTATGTATATATATATATATATATATATATATATATATATATATATGTATGTATGTATGTATGTATGTATGTATGTATGTATGTATGTATGTATACACACACACACACACACACACACAGTGGTTGACAAATCACCAAAAAATCTACTCGCCACACAAAAAAAATCTACTCGCCACCTAGTAGCAAACGTGTGCTGCTTGGGCCAATATTTACTCGCCCGGGGGTTAAATCCACTCGCCCGGGGCGAGCAAATGTATAGGTTTGTCGAACACTGATATATATATATATATATATATATATATATCTTTGGGGACTACTAGTTCGTATAAGGGGTCGACAGGCTTAATGGGTCAACTGTGTAGGATCATTCGGGTTCCTCCCCTCCCTAACATGTGATGTAGGATGACTATGCAGAAAGGGTAGCCCCTCATTTGTAGGTCTTGTGACCAGTGATGTCACTGTAGGGAGATAGAAGGCTATATAAAGCTCCACCCAATGTTCTAGCAACAGGTTCCTCATAGTTCAGACTGAAGCCTCACTGTGAGTCCTGTAAATAGGTTTGTGTGTATAGTTATGTGTATTAAGGATGTCCCATCACCATTTATTGTTTTTAGTGAAGGAACATGCCATATATAGTTAGAGCCCATAGTAATGGAACTGTAGAAAAGGGTATACCTGTGTGTGGTTACAGACTTAAAGATACGTTGGCCAAAGAATTTGGCAAAATTACCCTTATGAGAAGAGAGACAGATAAGTATTTAACTATATAATAAGTCATATTGAATGTAACAATGGTGCTTTTTGTCTTTTGCTGTAAACATTAGGTGACAACCCCAGGAGCACTCCTTTTGACACACATATACATGGTGTGGTGGGTTTGGGTTCTGAGCTTGCAGGGGTTGTGTGCGCCCATAGTAACGGCCCGAGATTGTTCTCTGGCCAGTGAGCATGTGCTCAGCAGGAAGTCCTCGGAGTAGTAGCTGTGGAGCATAAACGGATAAGCCGCACTGGAAGGTCCTAAGTAAACTCCTGATCCTACAGTATATGCATGGATGAGGTAGGCAGTACACAGAGTGATGGGATACTGATGCCATAGGCCAATTTGAGATGGGGCACTATTAACACTATGTAGGAGATTGCCAATCTAACTATTACTAAGGTAAACAAGCATAAGTACCTGACCCAACCAGGGAAAGAAGTACAGAGTAACAATATTATTTGCCACCAGTTAATGTCTGAAGTGAAGTCTGTCTGTATGGCGAGCATTATGAGCGGCTGTGAATAAAGCTCTTTGAACTATAAAAGTTCCCCGCACCCATCGTTATTCTATCTGCATATCCACGCCCAGCCTGCATGGACTCAGCACTCTGAACAGGTATGAGAGACTGAGCACAGACATGTAAATATCACATATACAGACATGGTTACATTAAGAGGCTGTAGCGAAGATAAAGCGGTTGAGGGTACATCATGTACCTGATATGTCCATGAAGTCATCCAGATTAGGCTGCAGAGTGGCCAACTCTGGCTGGATCATATCCGCATTTCCAGCGTAATCTAAAAATAGAGAGAAGGGTTATTTAAAAGAAAGGACAATGTGGGAGTGAGAGGAGAGAGGAGAGTGAGAGAGGGGAGAGAGAGCCTGAATGCTTCAGCTTTTGGGTCTAAAAGACAAGACCCAGACTTCATAAACAATTTGATGAATGTAGACATTTTTATCCTACACGAGACATGGATCCAAAATCGTTGGAGACATCTCTCATACCAATGGGTTACAGGGAGCTCCTAGTACCAGCCCAAAAACACAAGGAGGAGCTTAAAAGCAGAATAAACCCAATAAAAAGAGGAGATACCCACATGTGGCTACAAATAAAAGGCTCTGTGTTCACTCATCAATGACACATACCTATGTGCAGCACACACGCCCCACCTCCGACTCCCCATATACTACAATCCAGATTTTCGAGATCCTGCAGACAGAGGCAATCCACTTTCAGACCATGGGCAAAGTGCTGATATGTGGAGACGTCAACGCCAGAACAGGCAGAGAACATAACTACATATATACAGATATAAATAACTATATTTTTGGAAATAATACATGCTGTCATAGCTTTTTCTGGAGTGACCCAGAGCGATGACAGCACAATAAACAAGAATCGTAAAGAGCTGTTGAACCTGTGTCACGGTCTGGGACTGTGCATAATCAATGGACGGGCAAGAGGAGTCTCTTTGGGCAGATACACATTCAGCTCTATGCTGGGCAGCAGCTTAGTGGATTATGCATTCACCGATATAGACCCACAAGCTACCGGTGCTTTTATAGTTACACCAGCATCCCATCTATCAGACCACAATCATACCCTGCTCTTTATTAAGAGACCACCTACAAATGGACAAAAATCGAGCCTTGCGACATACACAAACAATCAACAGTCCAGAAGTCGGAAAACGACTCCAAAGCTTTCAGAACACACACTATGAGCAGACCTAACATGGAGTAAACTTGGCAGTAAGAAATCTCAACCAAATATTCGATCTATTAGCAAACAAAATCAAAACTGAAAGAAATCAGCCCCAATAACACAATACAAAATCAAAGAAATATGATTTGATAGTGAATGCAACACCCTAAAAAAAAGCCTACGAACGATGTCAAACCAAAAAACACAGAGACCCAAACAATACAGAACTACAGAGACGGTACCACAAACACCTGAAACATTACAGGCTCACCCTAAGAAAAGAAAAAAAACAACCATATTGCCACAAAATCAGAAAGAATTAAAGAAGCATTTTATAACAATTATTTTTGGAAAACTTGGAACTATCTTGATCAAAACAGAATATTAGTAACAAACACCTGGCCATTGAGAATGGCAACATTTGGAAAAACTAAATTTGAGGATCTTTACCAAGAAATCCCAGAAGAAAACCTGACACAAGAACAAAAACAAATCCTCACCAAACAAACAACACTAGAAAACATTGTAAAAGATAACAAAAAAAAAACCTGGACATATCAATTACAATTCTGGAAATAAAAGAAAAACTAAGAAAAACCAAGAAAGCCAGTGGACCAGATTGCATTCTACAGGAGATGCTGAAGTACAGCAACCCATTGATACAAGAAGCTCTACTCAAAATGTCTTTACTACTGACTACTTCCCTGAACTGTGGAACCAAGAAATGATACCCCCTATTCCCAAGAAAGGAGACAGGCTGGACCCATCCAATTACAGAAGCATCTGTATCAGCAGCCCCCTGAGGAAACTGTTCAACAGCATCTTGAACAGCAGAATCCTCACCTTCCTGACAGAACAGAGTGTACTGATTAGGAGCCAGACACGCTTCCTGCCAAACCCCTGCACCATGGATGACATCTACAACCTACACAGCCTGTTCCATAAGCATGTCCACAACACCAACAAGGACAGAATCGTTGCTTGCTTTGTGGACTTTAAAAAGGCATTCAACTCCATCTGGGATCCAGGTCTATTGCTGAAAATACTAGCGCGTGGAATAGGGTGGAGAACATACAACACTAGCAAAAGAATATACAACGAAAAAAAACGTGGTGTGAAAGTAAATAACAAAGAGACAGATTTCTTCCGTTAAGGCCGTGGAGTTAGACAGGGCTGCAGCCTGAGTCCCACACTTTTTAACATATATATATTAATAAGCTAGCAGCAGCCCTAGAATCCTCCTTAGCACCTGGGCACCCCTTGCCTGGCACAGATATTAAGTTTCTACTACTGAATATATAGACAATCTGCTCCTGCTGTCATCAACAGAACAGGGCCTCCAACAGAACCTGGTGGTACCAGAAAAAAAATTCAGCCAGACCTGGGCACTCTGTGAACATAATCAAAACCAGAATAATGGTATTACAGAAACAAAATCTAAAAAACATCCAACCAAATCACAATTCACACTGAATGACAATGTACTGGAACAGACAGCGAGCTACACATACCTTTGTCTAACAATAAGCTCATCAGGAAGATTCAACCTGGCCATAAATACACTGAAGGAGAAGGCCCGCAGAGCATTCTAGCAATAAGGAAACAGCTCTACCATCTCAAACCACCAATGGATTCAAATATTCAACAGCATCATCACGCCTATCCTTCTGTATGGTAGGGAGGTGTGGGGTCCTGTGACCTAAATGTACCCAGACTTTAGAAAATGGGATACCAGCCCAACTGAAATACTGCTTCTAGAATTCTCCAAGAGCAGGAGTACATGAAACAATGTATGCCGGTCTGAGCGGGGCCACTTTTCACTACTGATTACTGTACAGAAGAGAGCATTAACATTCTGGGCGAGAGAGAGAAAACGAGAGCGAGAGAGAGAAAACGAGAGCGAGAGAGAGAGAGAAAACGAGAGAGAGAGAGAGAGAAAACGAGAGAGAGAGAGAGAGAGAGAGAGAGAGAGAGAAAAAACGAGAGAACGAAAGAGAGAGAAAACGAGAGAACGAGAGAGAGAGAGAAAACGAGAGAACGAGAGAGAGAGAGAAAACGAGAGAACGAGAGAGAGAGAGAAAACGAGAGAGTTAGAACGAGAGAGTTAGAACGAGAGAGTTAGAACGAGAGAGTGAGAACGAGAGAGTGAGAACGAGAGAGAGAGAGAACGAGAGAACGAGAGAGAGAACGAGAGAGAACGAGAGAGAACGAGAGAGAACGAGAGAGAACGAGGTGGGACCGTATGATTAAGTGGGAAGAGTGAGAGGCCATGCAATGGAGTGTAGGGAAGAGAGGAGACATGGAATGGCGATCTGACAGGGAGAAGTGATAGAGAAAGGATGCCTGTGCTATGGAAGGGAGACAGGGGCTAGGGTTCCCATGACAGAGGGGGATGAATGGAGGATTCCTGTGACAGAGAGGGAGGGTCTGTGATACACAAAAGGGAAGAACGAGTCTGTGATTGAAAAGGAAGAGTGGAGCCATGTAAAAAAGGTAAGCGAGATATAAGATATGGGCGAGAGAAGGGACACGTGACAGAGAAGAGGCGCCATCTGCTGTGAATGATGTGAGGAATGTGATATTTGTCGGAAAGGGAGAATGGCGCTTACCATAGTCCGGAAATGGATAGGCAGGGGGGAGACCATGTGTCGTAGTGAACAGGGTGTCAGAGATATCAGATAAGAAGTAATCCAAGTCATACAGCTCCTCCTCTGCCCCTCGCCCTTTCTCCAACAGGGGGCACCCAGCATACACCTCACTGCACCTCCAGGACGGGGGGCTCTGCCGCAGAAGGAGAGACATGGGTCAATATGAGCTTCAGTCTATATGGTCCAGGAAGCTCTAACCAACAGCTGACAGATTAGCGTTTCTAAAGAGGAGACATACGTGACCCCAATATTCCAGTGGGACGAAAACTGGGGACACGTATTTGTGTCCCTTGATATTTTTTTGGGACATTTAGAAGTGTCCTTTGCCCAGTCTGGAGATACACACCTTTTGCTCCTGGAATGGCTCCCCCTCCTGGTGAGGTTTCCGCAGCTGCAAGGTAAAACCACCGCAAAATGAAAGCACTGCATGTGTACAGCCTCATCGTTCTACATCACGAAGCATAAATGATCTCGATCTAATCAAGTCTTACTTCAGAAGATTGTGAACATAGAAGAGAAATAATCTTTAAAAATTGTGTTGACGGAGTTAAACATACCCCTGCCTAATTACGGGATTTTTTTTTTTCCCTTTCAACAATATTTTGAAATATTACATTTTTAAGGTTATTATACAGTAGATAAAAAGCACAAATATCTAAACATATAACACAGAAAACAGCTAAAGAATACAGGAAGGCAGGTGCATGATAACGAGGGCGATGACTTGACGCATACGCTTAAGCCAAGAGCAGCCCGAGATATAAAACGCAGAGAAAGGAGACGGAACAAAAGGCAGGAAAGAGGCAGAAACTTAAAATTAAGCTAGAGTACGTATAAGCGGGCTAGGGATCCCATGTCGGTACAACTTGGGAGAGTTACCAATGAAGGAGGCTACCCATCAACAAGTCACCCAACGCTGATTCCTTAGTGTTAATAGACATTAGCATTCTGTTCATTTAATTCACGCCATAGATATTAAGTGTATTTCTACTGTTTTTGAATTTCGGGCGTACACCTGTGCACGCTAGAACCTTGTACCAAAAACACTACTTACATCACCTTTAAGGTGGCAGAGAAAACCGCTGCAGAAAACCTTCGAGGAACGTAACAAGCCCCCATTATTGAATACATAGACCTGCGCCAACATGCAAATGTAGCTCTGCCCAAAGGGCCTCCCGCATGCTCCATAATTCCATCGTCCCATAAATTCCCAACGCAGGCTCAATTAGGATTAACACATAGATGCTGCCTGTTGAAGGTATATTTCAGCGTGAGCTGCGACAAAACAACAATATAGCATTTGCTGTTCATTTCATCGTTGATACACGAAGCCAGAAGCGTTCTGTGAGAAGCAGGTTAGGTTTAACCCTAATATCAAACATCTCAGGGAGTTTCTCATGGGAGGGAGCACATGGATTGTGTTTCACTAGATGGCCGAGATGGGAGGTCTGGTGTTTAGTCTTGTATGCCTGCTTCTTCTTGTGACGGGAAGCAACTCTAAACTGTGCTAAAGTGAGATGTCTGGAGTAGAAGCGCCCTCCATCTTGTCTATACTCCATGTCATGGCAATAAACTTGGAGAGGTGCAAAAAAGGAATAATGACATCTCCACTGAAACGGAGTAGAATGATTCATTAGCTATTTTATTACTATATTAATGTGGGTGTGGTTGGACCAAGTAATACTACAGAAATAATGTTCAGGTACCAAACCTATATTAAACAGAACCAACAAAAATAAGGTCCAGGTGTCATCTCTGCTTCTTGAATGCAAACAGAGTCTACGACGGAAAAATCTCTGACATACTCGGAAAGGGCTAATACAGCGGCTTTTCTGACTAGAGGAGGAACACGGCCCTTTGGGGACATCCTATTTAGGATGGACAACACAAGTCAATTGTCCACAAGGATGAGATAGCCCCTTTTAAGAGATTGCAGGCTCCCTAAAACAATTCTACCTTCATTGTCACAAATAGTGGTTTCACGCTGAAAGGGGATCTTCTTGTGGATTAAAATGAAAACTCCTCCTACTTTACATGAGCAAGAGGGCACTGAGGATGTTTACCAAGGTTCCCCAACTCAAAAACGGTTACATTCAGCTTCAGTGAGGAAGCGAGAGGTCACTTGGTTGAAGTTCTTGGTTCCTGCTGAGGGCTACACAAGTAATTTTTTTACACAAAAAAAAAAAAAAGATACTGTAGATACAGCCCAAGTAAAGAAGAAAAAACAAGAAATTAAAAAACAAAAAAAACCCAGAAGGCCCTGTTGAAAAACCCGACAGGGTCCTGCACGGAAGGCATAAAAAAACAAAAAACAAAAAGAACCCTATAATGTCGAGCTTTTATGAGCATGAGGTCTCCAGCAGGGATTGGGGTTTACAGAAAACAGAGTCATCTGGTAAGGGCAGTTTGATGCTCATTAGGGATATGAATAATTGCTCAAATCTGTTCTTAATATAGACCTATTTTGTACCATAATATTTCTAGAGTAAACCAAGACAAGTGTGTGCATCACTAAACCGTTGGTCTTATCTTTTGGTGTTAGAGGGAATAAGCGACCAGACAGAAGTCCTCTAGATCGATAAGGAATAAGAAGATTCTTGGGTGCCTTCTCGTTCTCAGGTGTCATCTAGAGTCAGAGTGAGTTCTCAATTTGCTCTGTCCAGGAACTTCCCCCTATTGCCAGCTGAGACGGTGTCACAGTTTAGGCCGAAGGGGAAAAAACCTCACGGAAACGTTGCGTTTCACCATGATCTCTCAGCGTGGCTCTGCTTGCCATCTTGTTAAAATAAGGCGGAAGGAGAATATCCATCTATATGTCAATTGATTTTCTCTGGGTGTTGAGGTAATATGTCAGCAATCTCAGCGTTTAGCCAGTGTATATGGGAGATGAGTGCCTTCATTTATTTAAATGTATGTCTCATTGAGATCTACTCACAGACAGAATATTTTTCTTTGATTTGTAATAGTTGAAGTGAAGTATCAAGTCTCTGGGAGCCATGGAGTCTGGATCCCCGGGGCCTCAATTATCTCTCTGCTCCAATCAGTGAAACGTTCCTTAAAGGAGAGACAGCAGCAGGTAGAGTTCCAAGGCCAAAAGGCCCATACACTTGTAACTGCTCTAATTCTGAGGTTGTGAAGTCTAGAAGGTTTTTTATCATCTTTTTGAGCATCTTATAGGGCAAGGCTCTTTAACTGCGGCCTACGAAGGGCCATGATGCGGCCCTGGGACTCTCAGCAGCTTAAGTAACCCATATGAAATTAGTCGAAGCAAAGCACAATTTGTCACACCAAAACTCACTTATATTTACATTACCTTAACTTACATGTGGTACAGATGTTCTACGTGCTTACAAAATGATAAAATATAATTTTCATGTTTTTAAATGTACCCCAAATTATATTGTAATAAGCTTGTGGCCATTCTACTCCTAAATGTTTTCTGATCTGGCCCCTTTGGAGAACTAGCTGAAGAGCCCTGTTGTAGGGTCAGTGTGTGATCATTTAGCTGGGAGACGTCTTCTGATTGTTATGGGGTGGTATGGGCCTGTACAGGAGAGGGTTAGCAACAGTTGACAGCTCGAGTGAGTAGCAAGACGCAGGAAATACCCTCAGAATCCCATATCGAACAGGCCACAAACGTGCCAATGGGATTCTTCAAAGCTGCACCTTAAACCTTCTCACATGCTCTAGTGAGATGTACATGCCTCTGATCAGTCAGGGTGAGAAGTATGTGCCTTTGCTGTCTCAGTGTGAGGTAATGAGAGGTATGTGTGCCTCCAACAATTCAGTGGTAGAAGGGGGTGCGAGATACGTGTCCCTGAAGTTTCTGTCGGAGGATTAATAAGCGAGTGTTCCCGATGTCTCAGTGGGAGAAGCAATAGGGAAATGGAGTCAGTGGAAGGAGGTGAAAAATGCCTCTCTCAGTTGAATGAAGGGGTAAAACATATGTCTCTGTGTGTTAAGGGATGAGAATGTGTGTCCCTTGTGTCTCTGCAGTGGAAGAGGCGTGAGCCTTAACGTTCTTCTGGAAGGTGTCGGTGATGCCTTATACAAAACGTGTGCGAGTCTGAAGTACATTTCCTGGATATTTTGCTTTTGGAGTGCAACGGTGGTGGGTTTGTGAAAAGCTTACCCGCTTCTTGTAGTAAATTCTCCACTTGTGATATTCCTTCATCACCACTTCAATACGGCGCTTCCAGTAGTTGCCCTCCAACACCACGGCCTGAGATATGGGGGGCGGGGAGGGAAGAGAGGAAAACGGAGCAAGAGAGGAAAAAGGAGTGAGAGGAAAAGGGGGTGAAAGAGAGGGCAGAGCACAGAGAAATATAGGCATGGTGTTACATTGTGCTCACACAACACTGTAAAAAGGTCAGATGAACGAAGATCACAAAAGAGCCACCACAATATTGTCCATCAAGAAGCAAAAGTTGCAGACCTAAACAGTCACTGAATGTGTGGTCATATGCTGGAGCTTCCATAGTGATATTTTGCATATGGCCTTTTAATACATGTACAGTATATGACATGATTACGGTCCATAAGGTTCTTAGGTTAGAAGGGGGTTCTGCATGCTGCAAATAGGATACCAATAACAATAAAAAAAACTTTAAAAAAACTATCGTTCATATGACTACAAATATTAAGGTCTCTTCTTCAAATAAAGTGCCAGTGTATGTTTTTAATGCAGCGTTTTACATGAACCCAAAGTGCTTCCGCTTCTCCCTGCACAAGGAGCACGGGTGTGGAAAGCGCGCTGGGAGCAGATGTCACATTTTCCGTTAACAATTCCAGGTAAAAGGTGTGGAGTTTAAATATTTTTTACTTTCTATTCGTACAACTTATATTTAGCACAATCCCATAGCTAAGTAGGTATTGGTTTGTTTGTTTTTGCCTCATGTTGAACCTTTTTAGAGTTCCTTGAAATGAGGCACAGTGCCAGTCCAGTTACATGTGCCCTGGCCTCCTGCCCACAGGACAAGCCTCCTCTTTCCTTCTACAGTCACAAACTGAAGAGCTGCAGAACCGTGCAACCCTCACTCCCTTCCCCCATACTAACTACTTGCTGGGGTACCTCTGGTTTCCGGTGATCCTCCACTTCTGATCCATCCAAGGGGGTCACAAACCCACATACCGGGGTCTTCCTTCTCTCCACATCTGGAAGACACACAAAGATGGAAGTTAATACCGACTTCTACTGTACACTGTGGTTGGTGGTCTCCAAATACTCCAACTGTTAAACCTCAACCCCTTCAGACAGGGTGTACACACAGGCAGGGGTGTACACACAGGCAGGGGTGTACACACAGGCAGGGGTGTACACACAGGCAGGGGTGTACACACAGGCAGGGGTGTACACACAGAGTGTACACACAGGCAGGGGTGTACACACAGGCAGGGGTGTACACACAGGCAGGGGTGTACACACAGGCAGGGGTGTACACACAGGCAGGGGTGTACACACAGGCAGGGGTGTACACACAGGCAGGGGTGTACACACAGGCAGGGGTGTACACACAGGCAGGGGTGTATATGGGAATATCACGGTCATATTGGTCATATCACAGTAACCTCTGTAGTACACCAAGTGGCCAACATGTGATGGTATGGAGAGAGCAGAGTACCACTAATATATGATACGCAGGACCAGAGTATTAATACTTTTGTGTTGACACATTAACAGTGCACATTCTTTTAAAAGAAAAGAGTATTTACGTGAGAGACTGCCCCCCCCCCCGCTGCCCTTTTATTAACATGAATATTGCAGACATCTTTTAAAAATACGATCCAAATTCCCCTTCTCACTTTAATAAATATACGGTAGATATAGATCCATTGCATTACAACTTTAAGGGAAGCCAACCGCCATGTACACCCCTGTTTAGTGATTGTGTGGGCCCTGCTCACACTGTACGTACAAGCTACGAAATACACAGTGTAGTGTACGGGGGTGTTACTCTCACTGCCAGCAGCAGGACCTGCAGGTGTATATGTTATCCTCGCCTTGGAAGTAATAAGCTGGGCAAATGCCTTCACAAAAAAGCATTAATACTGTGCCGGTTCCAAGAAATTCTGGGACAGCTATTCTTTATTTTTAAATCTAATTTTAGAGAGGTTTATACAAGATCTATACCCCCTAAAAAAATTTTTTTTTAAAAAGACAGAGCCTGGTTAAGAAAATCCAGTTTTTTGAAAGTATATTGGAACTGTACGTTTGTAATTACTGCAAATAAAAAAGTAGTGGTCCTTGATGCCTCCTCGTCTCTCTCATGTCTAGTGGCTGCAGTATAATAATAACACTACTAAGCTTCAGCCACTAGACAAGACGAGTACACAATGTAGCATCCTGTGTTACTCACACTGTAAGTACCAGGCTCTCCAGATGGCATTGTTCAGACGGATCTTGTCTCTGCACAGCAATCTCAGGCCCTTAAAATTCTTCCATTTTGGGGAAACCAGTTTTCCACTAAAAAAACAGAAGGATCATTGAGTGTCTATTATATTATCTTCACTGTTAATCGCTCTTCCCCCTATTCAATGTGGTGAGTAGCTGGGTAACAATACAGTAAACAACGTATTAACTTCCAGTCAAATAAATGGATCCCAATACACACACACACACACACACACACACACACACACACACACACACACACACACACACACACACTTTGTCCTAATCCAAACACTTCATTGTAAAAATCTTCCTGTAGTTTTTTTTTTTCTCTCCAGGATTACCAAATCATTAGCTCCTGGATCATAAACCACTGGTGTTAAATCACTGAGCGCTCCACGTTTTCTGAAGAGCCAATCAATAGTGGCAATCCCATAAGACGTACATCGTTACTGCATACAGGAGGTGGGAAGAAGACGAAGACAAACAAATAATAATATTTATTTAATTTATAGGGGGAATATTGCTGCCGGCACCATTCGCAAAAACAGTATACATTGAATATGTGGAGTTTGCTATTGAGCAATGACCTGAAAATCATTTTTGTCAAGCGTGACCAATGACACTACTTCTATAAAAAAAAAAAAACTATTTGTAATCAGCCTGTGTGCGTTCTAAATAGAAGCAGTGATTATTGTGTTCTGCTTGTTTACTGTAGCGTGTGTATACACACACAATAAAATTTCACGTATAATTGAATGTCCATTGTTTATGCTTAACATGGTTTGTTACATTTTACCGACAGGTAATGGGCAGAACGACACTTGCAGGCCCTTGTTCAACATGTTGTGAAGCTACTCCCCATGCTAGAGAAGATGGGAGTCCTGTCGAATGGAACTGAACTGGGAAGCCAACACCCCTGATGAAGCTTGGTAAAACTAGTAGGGTGGAGGACTGTTCTAATGGAACTTGTGAACCAAAATTCCTAGTCAGACTGTTTTTCTGCCGAAATCTCGCAAGAGGAGATTAGTCCACGTGACGCGGAAGTTCACGGAGCTGCCGAGTGCAAGAGGCACAGGACGCTCTTCGGACCGGAGCAAGACTGAATGGGACAGATCTCCGGTGGCGAAAAACCTTTTTTGGATTGTTCACCACTGCGCAAAACCTTCAAAAACATATATTTCTCCCTACACTTCCACTTCTGAGCTGACACCCATGGAAAATATTTAATTTATAAAAAAAATGTTTTACCAGGATGTAATACATTGAGAGTTACCTCTTCTTTTCAAGTATGTCCTGGGCACAGAGTTATAACAATACATGGTTACATTAAAAGAACAGAGGTAATACAGTCAATTCACAGACATTTCATGGACAGATAGAGTTGGAGAATTGGGTACAGAGGATAAAGGCCTGGTGAGTTTCAGAATGAAATAGAGAAGCTTGAACCAAACATCAGCGAACGGCACCAAACGGCTCACACCCTTTAGCTGCGCCAACGGCCGTCCGCCTTTGGCGCAACGCAGATGTACACTGAAGGGGTTCAGAATGAATGCAGCTGTGAATACAAAGTTCTTTGTAGTCTTGGCTCTAACATTCCAGTGGGTGGGGTTGACGTTCCACAAAGTACAAGCAAATGTTAACCCTTAGCACACTGGTACTCTGCAGAGGGGAGCAGCTCTTGGGGAGCCCCATCAGATGTGAGCCCAGCAGTTACTACATCCAGTTCTCTCAAAGACATCACAACAGTGGATCAAGAACTCCCAGAAGTGATACTCGGATTGTCTTTCCTTGCCCGATTTAAACCTCTATTCTATAAGTGCGGACCATTACAGCAGGATTTCCACCTACACCTTACACTATGGTTTCTTTCTTTGATGGTTTCCTGTGCGCTGTAGGTTTGTTCCTTTGGAGCTGAACTGGGAAGCTCCATCACAGAACACTGATTAGTGTTCTAAATAGAACAGGTGTGTAAAGTTTGTACGTAACAAGGTAATGGTACTCTGATCCCCCAAATAACATCACTAGAGACGGAAGAATTATTAGCCCAGATGATGCAGTATTTTCACGGTTTTGAATATTTATTAATTTGTTGTAGTTTGAAAAAAGTCGCTACTGGAAAAATACAAAATTTGAAATTTGGGGGAAATACAGGAAAAAAGGGACAGGCACTCTTATATGCAATTTTTTTTTAATTTATTTGATTTGTTTTTACAGTATGCACCCTTCCTTTACCCTTATTTTTTTATTTTGTGCGTTCCCTGTTTCTCACACACACACACACACACACACACACACACACACACACACACACACACACACACACACACACACACACACACACACACACACACACACACACACACACACACAGTGTTCAATCGTTGAAAAATTGAATTTTGACCATCTCTAAAAATGACACCTCCAGCACTGAATATGGTTTTCCTGTAGAGGGCTGTGTAGATAGAAAGTAAAACCTTAGTAATACATGGGCACATGGGAAAGGGTGCAGCTGTGCTCGCCTGCCTCTTGTCACATCGTTGTCACATGCACCCGGTGTCACTGCTGTTTTTTCTGTAAGATATGGATAAGCTGAGGGGCCTTAAGAGAAAACATCATTTGCCACCGGCAGATTGTTAGTAGCTGGTCTGTGGTAGCCCCTTTCATGGCACAAAACTGCACAGCCATCACACTATCAAGATCCTTTCCAGGGATCCACAGAGCATCGTGCCATAAACCCCGTCCCTGTCGGGTCCGCAGAGCATTGCGCCATAAACCTCGTCCCTGCCAGGCCCGCAGAGCATCGTGCCACAAACCCCATCCCTGCCAGACCCGCAGAGCATCGTGCCACAAACCCCATCCCTGCCAGGTCGGCAGAGCATTGCACCATAAACCCCCGTCCCTGCCAGGTCTGCAGAGCATTGCGCCATAAACCCTGTCCTTGCCAGGTCTGCAGAGCATTGCGCCATAAAACCTTGCTCTGCCAGGTCCACAGAGCATCGCACAATAAACCCCATCCCTGCCAGGTCTGCAGAGTATCGTGCCATAAAAGTCTATAGGAGAAAACAAAGCCGGCTGTAAGCCCAAGGAAAAAATGCTAGATGTGATATAAAGTTCATAATGGCTTAGACAGGATATTCAGGGTAATAGGCACCAATGTAGAGGTAACGTGAGGCAGCGGTGAGGGTGATTGTCAGCAGAAAATAGCCATGAGATATGAGCAAATCCCTAGAGCCAAATCACTGCTGCAAGTATCATATAATCCCAAAAGCGCTGTATATCCGACGTGGAGTAAGCAAGGATACTCACAATGATTCGCCGGTTCCCCTGCCTCTTGGCCAATCAGGACTGGAACAGAGCTCCTGTATCCCCAGGACGGCATCTCTCTGATCCACAGGAATCCAATGGCACAAAAAGAAGATCAGTGTGACAGCCAAATCATGAAAAAGCGGAACTCACCAGCCAGAAAATGAAGTAAAAAAACATTATTAAACTACATTAAAAGTGAAGACATCACACACAAAAAAGCTCCTCCCACGCGTTTCACGCCATCACTGGAGCTTTCTCAAGGATTGGCGGTCACACTGACCTATTTTTGCCATCGTGCCATAAAACCTTGCCCTGCCAGGTCCACAGAGCATCTCACCATAAACCCTGTCCGTGCCAGGTCCGCAGAGCTTCGCGTCATAAACCCCATCCCAGCAGGTTCGCAGAGCATCGTGTATCGTTCCATAAACCCCATCCCTGCCAGGTCCGCAGAGCATCGTGTATCGTTCCATAAACCCCATCCCTGCCAGGTCCGCATAGCATCGCGCCATAAACCCCGTCCCTGCCAGGTCCGCAAAGCATCGTGTCAAACCCCGTCCCTGCCAGGTCTGCAGAGCATCGTGTCAAACCCCGTCCCTGCCAGGTCTGCAGAGCATCGTGTCAAACCCCGTCCCTGCCAGGTCTGCAGAGCATCGTGTCAAACCCCATCCCTGCCAGGTCCGCAAAGCATCGTGTCAAACCCCATCCCTGCCAGGTCTGCAGAGCATCGTGTCAAACCCCATCCCTGCCAGGTCTGCAGAGCATCGTGTCAAACCCCATCCCTGCCAGGTCTGCAGAGCATCGTGTCAAACCCCATCCCTGCCAGGTCTGCAGAGCATCGTGTCAAACCCCATCCCTGCCAGGTCTGCAGTGCCTCATGCCATTAAAATCCCTTTAAGCCAAATAAGGAAGATATCAGAAATATGAATATGGACGATATCTGGTGGCAATTTGAAAGCACACTCACGCTCATCTCTTATATCAGGGGTTACACTACAGCATCTCACACAGAACACACAGCGCTCCTACACTAAGGCTGTGATTATACCAGAAATCGCCCGTGGCGTATCCTGGAGAGAAACCACGCCGCTCAAAAACAAGTGTTATACATCCCTGAAAACTGCTTATACCAAATTCAACCGTCTCCCCGCTTGCTACTGCCCCCAACAGCAACCGTCTCCCCGCTTGCTACTGCCCCCAACAGCAACCGTCTCCCCGCTTGCTACTGCCCCCAACAGCAACCGTCTCCCCGCTTGCTACTGCCCCCAACAGCAACTGTCTCCCCGCTTGCTACTGCCCCCAACAGCAAGTGTCTCCCCGCTTGCTACTGCCCCCAACAGCAACCGTCTCCTCGCTTGCTACTGCCCCCAACAGCAACCGTCTCCCCGCTTGCTACTGCCCCCAACAGCAAGTGTCTCCCCGCTTGCCCCCAACAGCAACCGTCTCCTCGCTTGCTACTGCCCCCAACCGCAAGTGTCTCCCCGCTTGCTACTGCCCCCAACAGCAACCGTCTCCCCGCTTGCTACTGCCCCCAACAGCAACCGTCTCCCCGCTTGCTACTGCCCCCAACAGCAACTGTCTCCCCGCTTGCTACTGCCCCCAACAGCAAGTGTCTCCCCGCTTGCTACTGCCCCCAACAGCAACCGTCTCCTCGCTTGCTACTGCCCCCAACAGCAACCGTCTCCCCGCTTGCTACTGCCCCCAACAGCAACCGTCTCCCCGCTTGCTACTGCCCCCAACAGCAAGTGTCTCCCCGCTTGCTACTGCCCCCAACAGCAACCGTCTCCTCGCTTACTACTGCCCCCAACAGCAACCGTCTCCCCGCTTGCTACTGCCCCCAACAGCAACCGTCTCCCCGCTTACTACTGCCCCCAACAGCAACCGTCTCCCCGCTTGCTACTGCCCCCAACAGCAACCGTCTCCCCGCTTGCTACTGCCCCCAACAGCAACTGTCTCCCCGCTTGCTACTGCCCCCAACAGCAAGTGTCTCCCCGCTTGCTACTGCCCCCAACAGCAACCGTCTCCTCGCTTGCTACTGCCCCCAACAGCAACCGTCTCCCCGCTTGCTACTGCCCCCAACAGCAAGTGTCTCCCCGCTTGCTACTGCCCCCAACAGCAACCGTCTCCCCGCTTGCTACTGCCCCCAACAGCAACCGTCTCCCTACTTGCTACTGCCCCCAACAGCAAGTGTCTCCCCGCTTGCCCCCAACAGCAACCGTCTCCTCGCTTGCTACTGCCCCCAACCGCAAGTGTCTCCCCGCTTGCTACTGCCCCCAACAGCAACCGTCTCCCCGCTTGCTACTGCCCCCAACAGCAACCGTCTCCCCGCTTGCTACTGCCCCCAACAGCAACTGTCTCCCCGCTTGCTACTGCCCCCAACAGCAAGTGTCTCCCCGCTTGCTACTGCCCCCAACAGCAACCGTCTCCTCGCTTGCTACTGCCCCCAACAGCAAGTGTCTCCCCGCTTGCTACTGCCCCCAACAGCAACCGTCTCCCCGCTTTGCTACTGCCCCCAACAGCAAGTGTCTCCCCGCTTGCTACTGCCCCCAACAGCAACCGTCTCCCCGCTTGCTACTGCCCCCAACAGCAACCGTCTCCCTGCTTGCTACTGCCCCCAACAGCAAGTGTCTCCCCGCTTGCCCCCAACAGCAACCGTCTCCTCGCTTGCTACTGCCCCCAACAGCAAGTGTCTCCCCGCTTGCTACTGCCCCCAACAGCAACCGTCTCCCCGCTTGCTACTGCCCCCAACAGCAACCGTCTCCCCGCTTGCTACTGCCTCCAACAGCAAGTGTCTCCCCGCTTGCCCCCAACAGCAACCGTCTCCCGCTTGCCCCCAACAGCAACTGTCTCCCCGCTTGCTACTGCCCCCAACAGCAAGTGTGTCCCCCCTTGCTACTGCCCCCAACAGCAAGTGTCTCCCCGCTTGCTACTGTCCCCAACAGCAAGTGTCTCCCCGCTTGCTACTGCCCCTAACAGCAACCGTCTCCCCGCTTGCTACTGCCCCCAACAGCAAGTGTCTCCTCGCTTGCCCCCAACAGCAAGTGTCTCCCCGCTTGCTACTGCCCCCAACAGCAACCGTCTCCCCGCTTGCCCCCAACAGCAACTGTCTCCCCGCTTGCTACTGCCCCCAACAGCAAGTGTCTCCCCGCTTGCTACTGCCCCCAACAGCAAGTGTCTCCCCGCTTGCTACTGCCCCCAACAGCAACTGTCTCCCCGCTTGCTACTGCCCCCAAACAGCAAGTGTCTCCCCGCTTGCTACTGCCCCCAACAGCAAGTGTCTCCCCGCTTGCTACTGCCCCCAACAGCAAGTGTCTCCCCGCTTGCTACTGCCCCCAACAGCAACTGTCTCCCCGCTTGCTACTGCCCCCAAACAGCAAGTGTCTCCCCGCTTACTACTGCCCCCAACAGCAACCGTCTCCCCGCTTGCCCCCAACAGCAACTGTCTCCCCGCTTGCTACTGCCCCCAACAGCAAGTGTCTCCCCGCTTGCTACTGCCCCCAACAGCAAGTGTCTCCCCGCTTGCTACTGCCCCCAACAGCAACTGTCTCCCCGCTTGCTACTGCCCCCAAACAGCAAGTGTCTCCCCGCTTGCTACTGCCCCCAACAGCAAGTGTCTCCCCGCTTGCTACTGCCCCCAACAGCAAGTGTCTCCCCGCTTACTACTGCCCCCAACAGCAAGTGTCTCCCCGCTTGCCCCCAACAGCAACTGCACAAAGTGCGCGGGCCCTGGAGGCAGATCTGTTACATTGTCCGTGGAGCGGTCCTGCGAGGCAACATTTTGGGGCACAAATAAGTAATCAGCAGAGTCTCACTAAATATAAAACATCCCTCTAGTTCCCGAATATGCGATCCTCAACTTCCTAAATATGCGATCCTCAACTTCCTAAATATGCGATCCTCAACTTCCTAAATATGCGATCCTCAACTTCCTAAATATGCGATCCTCAACTTCCTAAATATGCGATCCTCAACTTCCTAAATATGCGATCCTCAACTTCCTAAATATGCGACCCTCAACTTCCTAAATATGCGATCCTCAACTTCCTAAATATGCGATCCTCAACTTCCTAAATATGCGACCCTCAACTTCCTAAATATGCGATCCTCAACTTCCTAAATATGCGACCCTCAACTTCCTAAATATGCGATCCTCAACTTCCTAAATATGCGATCCTCAACTTCCTAAATATGCGATCCTCAACTTCCTAAATATGCGATCCTCAACTTCCTAAATATGCGATCCTCAACTTCCTAAATATGCGATCCTCAACTTCCTAAATATGCGACCCTCAACTTCCTAAATATGCGATCCTCAACTTCCTAAATATGCGATCCTCAACTTCCTAAATATGCGATCCTCAACTTCCTAAATATGCGACCCTCAACTTCCTAAATATGCGATCCTCAACTTCCTAAATATGCGATCCTCAACTTCCTAAATATGCGACCCTCAACTTCCTAAATATGCGATCCTCAACTTCCTAAATATGCGACCCTCAACTTCCTAAATATGCGATCCTCAACTTCCTAAATCATGAAAGGGATGGGGGAAGGGGTAGGCCCAAATGAAAGCAAAATCACTGCTGTTAGGAAAACAATCATTCAGCAATAGATAGATCAATCCCCCCTCCTCCCCCTCAGTAGATTTATAGAGACAAAAACGCTTGCTTTGTTCACATGAGACTGGGTAGAAGCAACCGCTGACAAAGAGAGAAAAGTAGGCACTTTTTCAAAATCTGGGAGCGCTTCAATAAAACAGCGAATCCAGGACGACTTCCAACACATGACATGGTTCGCAACATGAATGCTCATCTTACCCCTTCTAGACATCTTGTTGTCGTCACGTTAACCCTTTCCCTTCTAGACGCCTGCAGTCACTTCACGTAACCCTCTCCATGCCATGGATCAGCAGAGCACCATTCCATTAACTTTCCACAACTAACTGCTGACCAACCGAGGACACCTGAAAACATCACTCCACTCACCCCCTTACCTACCGAGGATGTGCAAGGCATTCCCACACTGAACTGCACCAGCATGGCGCGCTATTCCATTAATGCCTTCACTTCCAATTACTTGCCGACCATCACCCCCCCTCCCCCATTAACTCCTTCCCTGCCGAGTCCCTGAAGAGCAGGATCCCAGTAACCTCCCAGCCCGGAGGCTGCAAAGCATTATTCCAATACCTTCTTCCTCTGCAGAGCACCATTACGTTAACTCCTTATATGCCAAAAGCCTGCAGAACGTCACCTTCATTCCCTGCATAACATCCGCTGAACTCCCTTCTGAGCACTTGGAAGCAGTGCCAAAACTACGTGGGCCATATTTACAAACCAACGCTAAGACACCTTACTGCCCCATTCATTTGGCAGCGCTGTAAAGGGCCATATTTCTTAAGTAGTGCCAGAAGCAGTCTTATGGAAAAACCTAGAAAATAGAAGTCTATTACATGGGGATCGAAGCACCAGACAGAACGTAGGAGATAAATAAAACAAGGCTTATTTTAGCTGGAGTCAACAGGGAGAAACAAGAGCAAAAATACAGTCTCAACTCACCATAAATAGGGGAACGCCTAGCTAGCTAGGTGCTGGGCGCTGGACGCTGATGAAGAGAGCTTAACCAGGATGTATTCCTTGATTAGTCCATCTCACAAGATCCCAGTGACTCGGGATCACCGCCTCTCGGGTCTCCATTCGTATTTCCAGTTCATCTCGGAGAACGAGACTAACCACAAACAACCCTGGAGCTCTGAACGGCATCAGCTTACATCGTTTCCCGGCCTCCATCTGAAAACATGGAAGACCGGGTGTCGACCAATGGAGATGTTGAGACAGTCAGAGGCAGAGGGCTCGTTCGAGGCGAACCAATCAGGGCTTTGGGCGGTGAGAGAGCTGTAGGACAGCCCACGGGGCGGGACTTGAGTGGGAAATATAAACTAACTAATAGGAATCGAGCTGACTCGTTAGGACCCAGGCCTTGATTCCCAATTTCAGCTCCATACCTTGGGCAGAGATAGGCGCCTCACTGTCAGGGCTGAACAAGGCCTCCGCTCTTGGAGTACATGTTCTCCAGTCAGTTGGCTGCGCCCTTCCCCACTTCTCCATTGTCCCCCGGCACCACACCTGGCCTGCGACAAAGCCTAACTCAGGGATTCAATATGTGCTGGCCTCGATAAGTGATTTACAGGCCAAACACACAATAAGGCCCACATAGTACTCACAGTAAAAGCAACATAACAAATAAACAGTTCCTTGAGAAAGGAAAACCAGAGATGGCAGCCATTTTGGCTATACGAAAATGGCCAGGTTGACCGATACCTAGGTCGCCATCTTGACAGGTATAGGCAACCAACGCGCTTAACCTTTAATATGCAATGCCAGGCTGCCCCTACCATAACAAGTGTAGGCCTATATAATTTGTTTCATAGAGAGGGGAAGATACCCGCTCAGCCACTAAAGAGGGGGAATAACAGGGTGCACTAGGGGAAGAACGAACAAACTACTGTAGTATAATGAACCCAGAGCCCTAGCAACACTCCGAAGGGGGAGAATGGGCACTGAACAAAAGCATGCACACGCTGATAGCATGCACACGCTGATAGCATGCACACGCTGATAGAGAATGATATATTGTGATGTATACTGATGTAGTCAGACTAGGCTAAACGTAGGTGCAATGCAACATCCAAAGAAAATATGAATATAATGCCCCCGATAGTGAGGATGAGTACCAGTGGCAGTGTACTAAAAACCGTTTAAAATGGTCCTATAGACCAATAATAAAATGTACGGGACACAAAAATTGTAAAAACATGTATACGGAAATACACAGAGATATCGCTGTCGGCTGCTTAAGAGGTCTGATAAACTCCCCCTGGTGGTGCAACAAACCAGCGTCGCTAGAGGCGGATGAACAGCTATTAGGTAAAGCTGTTCAATGAATGATACTGTGAGGTGTTATGGAGAGTAAATATCAAATATTGATGCACCACTGGTTGGTGTCGGAGGTAGTATCAATTGTGTGGGTTATCTACTAATACAGGTGTTGCCAGGTCCCCTCCGGTCCCCCCGCTCTCCCGTTTCCCTCCCTTACCTCCGATGCAGGAGGATGTTGCAGAGAGGGCGACGGGCTCGCCGGCGGCACCCTCCGCAGGGCGCCGCCATGTTTTGTGTGCGCACGGAGGTCAGATAGGGGCCTTCCTGGTTCGCGCATGCGCAGAGCACTCCCGCGGCGGCCATTAGAGTTGGGCAGTGTCCTATGCGCACGCGGTCCCAATGTTAAGTAGCCAGCAGACAGACCTGGAAGGGAGGCAAGAGTATTGCATGCTGGGACAGGAAGCTGTCGGTGAAGACCGGGACCTGAATGGTGCAGGTAGGGTCCACGGAGCTGTGCTCCAGGGACTAGGCCAGAAGTTACCCTCAAGGGCCCAGTTAGTCCCCTGAGCCACAGTAGAAGTACTCTATGTGTATGCTGTAGGGAAAGGCCTTAGGATAGGGACCCTTTCCACTATAGCAATAGAGAGAGATATGCTGCAGGACATTGCCCGAAGGAAAGTGCAGCTTGCTAGCAGAAAGCAGATCTGGACTCCATAGTAGTGTTAGGATTCGGCGTACCCTGCGTCCCCCACACAGAACATTCTCTACCTTCAGGGAGACCCTGGACGCACGGCGCAACCCTGCCTTACCGGCCTCCGCGGCTCCTCGTCTCTGCCGCCGTTGCGGGATCACCCCCTTGGCAATTCCGCCGCTATTCCCACTCCTCAGTGCCGGCCGCGTTCCCTTCTCCCCGCACGCACGCAGTTTCCTTACGGAGCGCGCGCACAGTGCATAGTGCGCACTCTTCTTCCTGCCCTCCAGACCTCAGGCTCCACCCCCGCATGCCGCGCGGCCGTACTCACTGCAGTACCAAGATTCACCTGGCTTGTAATGGCTGCACCAATCCGGAGAGTCTCCCTGCAGTTCCTCCTGCCCCCGCTACTGATTGGACCTCCCTGCTTTATGTAGCTTCTCTGTAATCTCAGTCTTCGCTTGACATAGTCTCTGCATGGATGTTACTCTGTCTACTCTTGGTGATTTCACAGGTTCTGACACGGCTCGACCTTCCTCCACTCTCTGCTCCCTGACCTTGGCGTGACAATCACGATTCTACTTCTATACCCGGAACCGGCAAGTATTGTCTACCTTATTACATCTGGCCTGGCAACACTTAATACCACACTCCGGACACGCTCCCTTTACTGCGGGTGCGTGTATTACCACTTCCCCCTTCAGCTCAGGGGACGGGTCTGATCTGTGGGCAGCAACAAGTAGAGACTGCTCACAAGGGATCATCTGGCTGGGGGTCCCTCCAGAGAAGTTAGGCGGCCGAGTCCTCCACGCAAGGAGCAGCGCACCGTGCAGCAGAGCTGCAGATTGTTGCTGGTTATCCTTGTCTGGACTATGACCAGGAAGGTATTATAAGTGCACCACCGGGCCCCAACACAGGGAAGCGCAATCCCTCACACATACACTATTGCTTGTGGATACTCGGGGGTTAAGTGCCCAGGCACGCAAGTACTGGAAGGACAAAGGGGAGGTATTATGTGGGGTGATGCAATGAGATATATGCGGGGAATGTGTTATGGTATATGCAACATACATGCCTAGTAAATACTGTTCATATACAACTGTGTGCATTTACTTTGTATGTTGATTCCGGTGAGGGAATACTCCCACACGCTGGGATCCCTTATCGGTGGACGCGCTGCACCGTGCATAGTGTATCCCAGGCTCCCAGTGGCAGAGGTTCAGGCCTCCTGTTAGCCACACAGGTAATAGCAGCACGCGTAGTTTCAGTACCCAGTGGGTACAAGGGCTACACAGGTAAACGGCAGTACTATGATGCGGGTCCCTGATGGTAGGTCGGTACTGTATGTGGTATAACCTTTCATGTCAAAAACGGTACGTAGTAAAGTGTACTGAAGGAAAACCGGACTGTGTGTGTGGTACCAAAGTAGCTATTAAATACTTATGGCGGATAAAACGAAACCTATTGGCACAGTCTGGTATGTCAGAACATGGGGGAGATACACCATACATACTATAATATATATATCGAAAATAAACTCCGCTCACATCACAATATATCATTCTCTGTCAGCGTGTGCATGTTTTCAGGGGGCTTTTTTTCAGTGCCCACTCTCCTCCTTCGGAGTGTTGCTAGGGCACTGGGTTCGTTTTACCTATATTGTTTTAAAAACAACAAAACTTCCCCTTTCACCCTTGTCACAGGATTCTACTTCTCCGAAATATAGAGCTTCTAATGTAAACAGGGCAGTATGTGATCAGGAACAAGAAAGGAAAGGCAATCAAAATATAAAAACGGTTTTATGCTGCTGGCTAAAGGTCTCCTAGAACTTACCTCATTTATGAATAGAAGAACCCATGCATGCGTCAAAGAAGCATTTCCCGTTTAAAATAAATAAATTATATATACACACAGTGTGTGTGTGTATATATTTATTTTTTTATATAATACAATTAATACATTATTTTGTCCCTCCGCTCATGTGTTTTTAAGTTTCTGATGTGCATCATCCATACCTATGTAATACTTCCTCTGAAAGATATACAGTAGCAAAAAAAAAAAAACAAAAAAAAAAACACACCACTGCCAATTACAGAAATTCCATCGTTTTTCTGTGGTAACCTTCTTGAATCAAAACCAGTCGTCTTTTCTTAAATATCCAATAAAGTGTATATTAACCAATTCCATGTCTTTTGAAACAAACTGATATTTTGTCTAATTCGTACAACGAGTCATTAAGAGACAGGGTATGTTCAAAAGTAAGTGACACCCTGGTTTTATTGGCTAAATTAAAGGGGATAATAAGAATCAGGTGTTTAAATAATTAGGTAGATCTTCAGGGGTGAGTTTGGGAGGCCTCACCCTATGTAAAGATCAGAAACTTTGTTAGTTTGGTGTTCACCATGCAGGTGTGTGGAAATACGTCCTGCCACGATCAAAAGAAATCTCAGAGGACCTCAGAAAAGAAGTGATTGATTCTCATCAGTCTAGAAATTGTTACAAACCCATTTCTAAGGATTTGGGGCTCCACCAATCTACTGTTAGACAGGCGAAAACCAAACACCGTCTTTGAATAGAAGAACCTCATCCCAACTGTCAAGCACGGTAGTGGGAGTGTGATGGGTTGCCACTGCTTTGCTACCTCAGGACCTAGACGGCTTGCCATCATTGACAACCATGAATTCTGCATTGTATCAGAAGATTCTAGAGGAGAATGTCAGGCCATGCGTCTGTGACCTGAACCAAAAGTGGGTCATGCAGCAAGACAATACTCCTAAACGTACAAGTAGACCTACAAAACAATGGCTGCAGCAGAAGATATTACATGTTTTAGAACGACCTAATCAGAGTCTGGACCTAAACCCCATCGAAATGTTGAGGCAGGACCGGAAGCGAACTGTCCATGCAAGGAAGCCCTCAAATGTCACAAAGAGTTGAAGCAGTTCTGTAAGGAAGAATGGGCCAAAATCCCTCGAAACCGATGTGAGAGACTGACCAGCAGCTACAGGAAACGCTTAGTTGAAGTCATTGCTGCTCAAGGGTGTGCAACCAGGTACTGAATCTAAAAGTTCACATACTTTTGCACACATAGATAATTAATGTTGAATCATGTGTGGATACATAAATGTTGAAAAAGTATCATGTTTTTTTTTTTTTTTAAATTCACTAGCTGATGACCAATCCGTAAATCCCTCAAGGACACAAGAACTTTAAAGGTTCAAAAACTAATACAGGATGCAAGAAAATATCACAGAAGAAGAAAAACAGAAATTAAAGAGGCAATCCAAGCGGCACTTACATAATAATACAAAAATGTATGTATGTCTTTATTTATATAGCGCCATTCATGTACATAGCGCTTCACAGCAGTAATACACGTGACAATCGTATAAATAACAAATAATACAAATAACAGATCATGGGAATAAGTGCTTCAGACATAAAAGTAACATTTAGGAAGGAGTCCCTGCTCCGAAGAGCTTACAATCTAATTGGTTGGTAGGAGGAACGTACAGAGACAGGAGGGCATTCTGGTAAGTGCATCTGCAGGGGGCCAAGGTTAATGTATGAGGTGTAAAGTAACAGCCATGGAGCTACTCATATGCTTCTTTAAGGAGGGGTGTTTTAAGGTGGGTCGTAAAGGAGGATAGAGAGGGTGCTAGTCGGGTACTGAGGGGAAGGGCATTCCAGAGGTGTGGGGCAGTAAGTGAGAAAGGTTTAAGATGGGTGAGGGCTTTAGATACAAAAAGGGGTAGAGAGAAGACATCCTTGAGCAGGACGCAAGAGTCTGGATGGTGCATAGCGAGAAATTAGGGCTGAGATGTAAGGAGGAGCAGAAGAGTGTAAAGCTTTAAAAGTGAGGAGGAGAATTGAGTGTGAGATGCAGGATTTGATCGGAAGCCAGGAGAGGGATTTCAGGAGGGGAGACGCTGAGACAGATCTAGGAAAGAGTAGAGTGATTCTGGCAGCAGTGTTTAGGATAGATTGTAGGGGGGACAGGTGGGAGGCAGGAAGGCCGGACAGCAGGAGTTACAGTAATCGAGATGGGAGAGAATGAGGGCCTGAGACAGAGTTTTAGCAGTCAAGCAACAGAGGAAAGGGCGAATCTTTGTAATATTATTACAAAGTATTATGGTTATTAAAAACCAATTACCTAAGCTGCCAGTCGATTCGTTCACCTGTGATCGATCAGCAAAGATCCTGCTTCTCAGGGTTCACTAAATGGCTGCCTTTTATTTTCAATCAGCCAGTGTAACTCAGCAGCTACAATGTATTTTTATATTGCCAAAGTAACGTTATCTATTGTTACAGTTTGAGCTGCAAACTGCTGGGAACATTGCCAACAAATTATCACAAACAGGAAAGTGTTGCAATTATCTTGCACTGCTGGGGAGGTGGGCTAAAACTTGCTATAGAAATCAAAAGATGCTCAGTGTATTATAACTCATTAACATTGCATTAAGGGCTGATAATAAAACAATGCAGCAACTACAGAACTGATTTATTAAAACAAACACATGTAGGATGGTGCATGGATGGACTCTTTACAAGTACTAAAGGAGATGAAGGATGTAGAAGTTAAACCCTCTCACAAAGGAGGCAATATTGTTTGTCTACATTATTCACCATATTTTCATATTGTGCGTTAACTATTGAAAAACAAAAAATGGAGTTATGATCCAACAGACTGATTCAAACGCCAACGGTATCAATGAATAGAAATAGCAGTAAGTGAAAGTACTCTAGATAAAAAATAAATAAAAAACAGAACAATTTTTGTACAGTAGGTTGCATATCCTGTGGTGCCAACAGTTTATGCCACACCAAAAAGGTACACAAAAGACCCATGGGTAGCCCGATAGTTTCGGGGATGGGATCACTTCTGCAGAGTGTGTGTAATGACACCAATTATTTGTTACAGGAATTTGTAAAAGACACCACCGATTTATTAACAAAAGTGCACAACACTGTAATTGACAAAGGCACATTGTCGGTATCCCTAATTAATGTGTCAAATGTATTTCTCTACATAGACTGCAGCCTGCAACCCAGTTCCTTTATGTTCTCTCTTATTACAGAGTAGGTGGGGTTTCCTGTAGGACAGACTTGCACCCCCCATTCACTGCAGGCGATTTATTTATTCCTGCAGTACATTTTTTTTTAAAGGAGATTTGTGGAAATTATTTATTAATGAATAATTTGTTAGACTGAGCAGTATTTTTAGGTCTTTTGGGAGGGTCTCCGGAGCTCCCCGAGATACTTCCCTCTAAAAGCTGCTACCGGTATTAAAACACAGGTTTAAAAAAGGTCCTGCATCACCCGGGCCAATAGGATGCCACAAGGAATGGGGTGCGGTTTCCTATTGGCCCATGTGACGTGTGACCTTTAAAACCACCATATTATGTACCCAGCAGGTGCTACTTGCAGCTTCTTCAAAAAAAAGTTAAGTACTGTGTAGCCCTCAGACCGACTCCCCCCCCCCCCCCCCGGTCGCAGATCGGACCCCCCTAGGGTGTACTAAGGTCTGGCTACATGTATCTAGGTGGTGCATACCTGCTGGCAACAGGAGGGCCTGAGTCTCCCGCGATGGTGTGGGGGAGGACAGGACCAGGTCTCTGGGGTGAATGCCTTCATCTGATCTCAATGGTGCAACACCTCCATCTCTGTGAAGCCCCAGGGATATGGGGTGGAACCCTTACAGAGAATTCCCACACAGGGATTGAGAGATTCCAGTCTCAGTCAGTCTCTTGGTTAAAAGCAGCAGCTCTCTTTATTCACAGCCCAAAGCACACAGCACACAGCAGCAGCAACAGCAGCACAGTGGTCACTCAGGTACAGGGTCTTCTCTCCCTCCAGACTGCACACCCTCAGGATGGGCTCTGGATCTCTGTGTCCCTGCCACCACCCCAAGCCGCGGGCGCTCAGGGTGGGGCTGGCTCTTCCCTCACCCCCTAGACAGGGTGAGGCACTGGTCCACCTATAGCTCTATCAGTTCTACTCAGGGCCTGCCTGAGCTCCTCCAACTGTGCACTTCATGCACCTATGACTAATCACTCTAACACACAGGAACTGAACTGTCTAAATAGGCTGTGCACTGCCCTTTATGACTTTGGCAGGCCCCTCCCCTATGTCTCTTGCCTTAGACACAGAGTCAGGTGACCTACCTCCACCACTCAGAGCAGCGCTTGAAGTGGGGGAAACCCATGATAACTACTGGCAGCCTGCCCTTAGCAGGACTTACACCAGTAGGAGGATAGACATATAGCCCTATTTCTTACAAGGGCTACAACTGTATCTTGGGAAGCAGGGGGTCCCCAGACCGAAAATTAATGGGGTTAAGCACCAGAGACCACCTGCTTCCCCACCTTTAAAGTGGCTTAAAAATAATATTGCTGAGAGGAGCATGTAAACAAAATACCGACACTTATTAAACATTAAGGCATAGCTCTTTAGACTATATTTGAGAAAATATCTGAGGAGTATTTATGCTGTAAAGACAGGAAGGGGGAGGCTATGAAAAAATAATGCCCGTTCTCTTTAAAAAGAAAAACATAATTAACTTTGTAAGCTAAAAAAGGCGTATGAAAGAAAAGAAAAAGGTACTAGTACTCTTCCCTTCTGCACGTTGACCACTGTGTAAACTACAATAAATAATCCAGTTTCAAATAAGGGAAATGTCGCAGAAAGAGCTACGAGTTCTCCAGTCAGCACCATTCCTGATCATTTCGGAAGCACTATATGAGAAGGTATCTTAATCTACTGCGAGTTCCTCAACGTGTGCATTTCCAAAACAGTAAATCATAATACCACAGCCAGGGAGGAACATCGCAATCTGGGGATTCCCCTTAACTAAAGCTAACACATTTCTGAAAGTCAGAACCAGAACATGTTTACAGGGAATGTGACAATAGGCCCTATCTATATATACAGTATTCGAATACTTCGGCACACAACAGGTTCATTTGCGTTACAAGTTGCATCTTCAAAATACATGGTATTGTTTTATGGCGGGTCAGGTCAATGATCCCGGGCTACGAAGGACAGATATTCATGGTCTCTCAAATGTAGCATTAACCCTATCGGCAAACTCACCCGAACGCAATGAGGTGGGTCACAAAATTTTAGCGTTACAGCGACACAGTTATAAGACATTAAGCTCTGAGGCATTTTTTTTTTTTTTCCAAAATTTTTTATTAGGCAAATACTTATTTCACATTGTACATATCATACATGTTAATACAGCCTAATACAAGTTTTCTCCATTTTTTGGTTAAAGAAACCAGAAAGAAAGAGGAAAGCTCATCGCCCCCCTGACCCTCCTGGGGTTGTAAGGGGGGTGCGAGTATGGAAACAGAGGGTAAGAGTGTGGAAAGAGAGAGAAGGGAAGGTGGGGAGGGGGGAGGGGGAAGGAGGGGGGGGATACCTGTTGCTCATCACATCCTCAGAATATTTCTATTGGAGTTTCTGGACTCGTTCTTTTTACTTTTTTTTTTTGGGTTAGGGACGCGGGGGTGCCATATGGGTTAGCCACGGGTCCCATGTTTTATTAAAGGAGTCCGTGGATCTTTTCAGAAATGCCGATAATTTTTCCATATTCATTACCTCTTGTATCCTATTTTTTATCGTTTGTTTTGAGGGGGGAGACACTTTCTTCCAGGCGGCTGCCACTGCACATCTAGCCGCTGTTAGGATGAAGGAGATTAATTTACTTGTTGGTCGGTCCACATTTTCTAAGGGCCTGGCCAACAGGTAGGTCAGCGGGTCAACAGGGATTTTGAGGCCGGTGACCTCTTCTATTAATTTTTGAGTGGTTCCCCAGTATTTTTGAATTTCCGGACATGTCCACCAAATGTGTGCCATGTCCCCCTTTTGACCGCAACCTCTCCAGCATAGATCGGACGCCTGGGGGTAGATTTGGTTTATTCTAACTGGAGTAAGATACCAGCGGAACAGTATTTTATATATATTTTCTTTGATTGTGGTACATATGGAGGTTCCTGATGCATTCTCCCAAATTCTTTCCCAGTCCTCTCGGTCTATAACTATTCCCAATTCTGCTGCCCAATGCAGCATATAGTCATGGGTGGGGGCTTCTATGGCCCTTTCCAATACTGCGTAAATTTGTGTTATAAGACCTTTCTGGTGGCCTGTTTCTCGACAGAGCCGCTCAAAAACTGTGAGAGGGGGAAATTTCAACGTTGGGGATAAGGTTCGAATAAAATGCCGAATTTGTAGATACTTGAACACGTCCAATCTTGCTATTTCATATTTGGTTTGTAGATTTTGATAGCTCAGGAATTCTCCAATGCTCAAGAGGTCAGCGATCGCTCTAATATTTTTTGCTTTGAATTGATCCAATTGTCTGGGCTCACAACCAGGAGGGAATTTCGGATTTTTGTGAATTGGTATGAGTTGGGATTGGGGCGATGTGAGCTTAAATTTATATTTGCATCTCGTCCAGATCTCCCATGTGTGTCTCATTGGGCCTAATTTAAATTTACTATTCTGCATGTCTTCCCTGCTCAGGGACCAAAGGCAAGCTGGTAGTGAAGGCGTCCCGGCGTAGTATGATGCTATATCTAGCCAACAGTATTGGTTTGGGTTGGCATTCCAGACTACCACCTGTCGCAGTTGTGCGGCTAGGTAGTATTTGGTGATGTCTGGGACACCAAGTCCTCCTCTACCCCTTGATGCCAGAAGAACTGTCCTAGCGGTTCTGGGTTTCTTACCCTGCCAAATGAAGTGGAAGATTAGTTTTTGTATGTTTTTTAATTCTGAGCCAGGGATGTGGATCGGGAGCGTCTGGAAATAATATAATAATCTGGGGAGTATGTTCATTTTAACCGAGATCATTCTCCCGATCCATGATATTTGATATCCTCCCCATTTCGCTAGGTCTTGTTTGATTTTCCGAAACAAGGTCGGATAATTTTGTTGATATAGGGATTGGTAGTTTCTCGCTATCTTTACTCCCAGATACTTGATACTCGAGGAGCTCCAATGGTAATTAAAGTTTAATTTGAGGAGTTTCACCTCTGGCTCTGGCAGGCTTAAATTTAGTGCTTCCGATTTATCGCTATTGATTTTATAGCCTGATATGTCTCCAAAATCTCGGAGTTCTTTTTGGAGGTTAGGTAGGGATGTTTGGGGTTGCGTCAGGGTTAAAATGACATCATCTGCGAATAGTGATATTTTGTGCTGCCTGTGTCCAATTTCTATTCCTTTGATGTCTCTATTTGTTCTTATTGCCGCTGCTAGGGGTTCTATGGTTAATGCAAAGAGGAGAGGAGATAGGGGGCATCCCTGTCGAGTTCCATTAGTAATCTCAAATCTCTGGTTACTGCCCCCTGGTAGTTTTACTGTTGCAGATGGATTTTGATATAATCTACGGACTCCTTCTAGATATGCGTCTTTGAAGCCGAATTTGCGCATAACATGGTCCATGAATAGCCAGTCTATTCTATCGAACGCCTTCTCTGCGTCCAGGCTAAGGAGTAGTGCTTTGGTCCCTGTGAGATGGACATGTTCAATAATGTCAATTATCTTTCGGGTATTGTCCGAGGCCTGTCTACCTGCTACGAATCCCACTTGGTCTTTATCTATTAATCTTGGTAAAATGGGATTCAATCTATTTGCGAGTATTTTGCTATATAGTTTGAGATCACAGTTAAGCAGGGAGATTGGACGGTAGCTTCCACATTGCATCGGGTCCCTGCCTTCTTTGTGTATTATGGCCAGGGTGGCCAGGGACATTGACGTAGGGATTTGATTTCCTTCCATAAAATCGTTAAATGTTCTTAGAAGATGCGTGGATATTACTGGCAAGAATCTCTTATAGTAGACATTAGTGAAGCCATCTGGGCCAGGAGACTTAGTGATTTTTAATGATTTGACCGCCTCTTCCAGTTCCTCTTTTGAAATCTCAGCATTGAGGACTGTGTTTTCCTCCTCCGTTAGTGTGGGGAGCTGACACTTATCTAAGTAATGTGCTATTAATTCGGATGCTACTGATTCGGGGCGGCCCTTTTTGGATCTTAAATTATAAAGGTCGGTGTAAAATTTTGTGAATTCGGCTGCTATTTTATTGTCACTATGTTGTATCTCTCCAGACCTACTCTTGATCGCCGTGATTTGGGACCGTTTATGCACCCCTCTTAATTTAGTCGCTAGAAGTCTGTCTGCCTTGTTCCCTTTATCATAATATTGTTGGTTGGTCCATTTGAGGGCTTTCTCAACATCCTCCAGCTGGATTTGTCTAAGTTTTGCTCTAGCTGTTGTCAATGTTTTATATATTTTTTTTGAGGGGTTAGCTTTATGAGTTTGTTCTATTATTTTGATAGCTCTGAGGCATTTTAACATTTAAAAAAAAAAAAAAAAAAACTTGTACTTTCTCCTAAACCATAAAAAATGGCATTGGAGAAGGATGAGTGGGAAAACAGGACATGCCTTAGTCTGGTGCCATTGTAAAGGTTGTGAATTAAAAGCCTGCATTTGGGGTGTTAGAATTCAACAAAGGGAGTGTTTGATGCCAACAGGACATGTGAATACTCATATTCCAAGTCAAGACCCTTTAAGAAACCCAATATGTGGTTAGGAATTTCTGTTGTTTAATGAAACTGTCTGGATATTACACTATGTTTCTTGTAATGGTTTTTTTTTTCTATAACTAAGCACTAGACCAGGGGTGCGTAAACTCTTCTCCCTGCGCCCCCCTGCCTGCTCTGGCATCAAGTGACCCTGCTGTGTCATTTGACGCCGGGTTGCTGGAAAGTTAAGTTAAGTAAAGCTACAGAGGCTTCACACGATACCTTACATTTAATTTAAATGCCTTCGGGGGAGCGCTCCCCCCCCCCCCCAGTTTGCGCACCTCTGCACCAGACTACTTCTGTATATTAAATCTAAAATGTAATAAGTAATGTACAGTGATTCAAGGTTATATTTGTGACACATTGAGGGGAGATTCATTCATTAATTTTTGGGGTCCTACAGGGAAATTAGCAAGTCAGCTTTGTGTATTAACCCTTGTCACATACTGTATACAAGTCACATGCTCATAGATGAGCCATTCGGGACAGGGACCAACATCATACTGGAGAAAGTGCAGAGAGATGATCTAAAAATGTAAATCTCTTATACTTTATGTAAATGCAGACAGTTTGGGTGATTTTAAGAAGAGATAGATAGATCTATCTGTGTCCAAATGTTATCCAAACAGGTATGTATGTATGTACTGTATGTATGTCTTTATTTATATAGCGTCCTTAATGTAGATAGCGTTTCACAGCAGTAATACATGTGATAATCATATAAATAACAAATAATATAAATAACACATAAAAGTAACATTTAGGAAAAGGATTCCCTGCTCAGAAGAGCTTACAATCTAATTGGTTGGTAGGAAGGACGTACAGAGACAGTAGGAGGGCGTTCTGGTAAGTGTGTCTGCAAGGGGCCAAGCTCTATGTATGAGGTGTAAAACTATCACTCAATCAATTTGGCACACGAGTGGTTAACATTGGTTGTTTTAAAAATACATGATTTTTTTATGGCAGAACGCACCGCTGTCCATGCCTAGCTTTATGTGCTTATCTAAGGATAAAGGATATCTGGTTTTGTAAGTGGGGGGCTTGAAATATGGCTTCCCTGACATTAGAATAAGCAGTACCCTGAAATGAAAGGCATTCTTTTGGGGCATTCTGCATAGTATCAGAGTGCATGATTAGCACTGCAGGTCCAAAAGTTGGTAGTTTGATAAATATGAATATCCTGGGCTTGACAGCACTTTGCAAGAATAACAAATAGATATTTGTAACTGTTGCGATTGCACGAATCAAATTATACTAAAAAACAGGGTTTTCTAGGTATAATCTCTGATATCTGTTTCTCCTACAAAAATAAAAGTTATACTGTATGGTCAAATTTCATATCCAGCCATGTATATCAAGTACACAGACGCAACAGTGAAGATGGCGTATGTCAGAGGTGCGCAAACGTCTTGAGCTGCGCCCCCCTGCCCGGGAGCCACAGCATTCGCACCCCCCCTCTCCAATATCTCTGCGTCAAATGACGTCGTGAGTCATATGACGTCACCCTGCCGCGTCATTTGACGAGCGTTGCCATGATGACCCGTGACGTCACATGACCCCGTGGAGTAATTTGATGCCGCGTTGCCATGGCGACGCGTTGCCAAAGACCCGGCAGAGAGCAGGTGTTACAGAAGCCTCACGGCTCCCCCGGCATTTCATTTAAATGCCGTGGGGAAGAGCGCGGGGCCTCTAATTGCCAGAGCCCCCCTAGAAATTCTTCTGCCCCCCAATTTGCGCACCGCTGGCATAAGTCATGGTATTATGGAAACAAAGTTATGAAGTCGTTTATATATTGAGGCAAAGTTTAAACGTCAAAAGAACAGGGTTTTTCTTAAAACTGTCGTAGAGACTTTGATGAAAGGGGTGGGTTGAGAACACACCTAGAAAAGTGATCTTATGTTGTTCTCAACGAAGGGAATTTAGAATATAAAAACTCTGCATTTTAATTAAGAATTTGAATTCAGCAGAGCTGTGTTTTGGGATCAGACACGCAAATTCTCATCTTGTCTTATTTCAGTGACCTCTCAGGGAAGAACCCGATACATGTGGTAACATGTAGGGATTTCTGCTTATTTATATCTTTTGATTTGAATAAACGCTTTGCATTTTATATCGTGTTCCTGTAATCTTTTTCTGTAACCGAAGCACAGGATTTTTGTATTTGAAATCTAACCTTTAAAGTAGCAAAATGGGTTAACTTAAAAACAAAAAACAAAAAAAAAAACCACACAACATGAGCAGGCAGGGGGAAAGTTGCTGTACATGACAACTAGTATTTGTTAATATCAAATGTTATGTTTTCTAATCGTCATGTGAAAATAACAAATTTTGATAACATATATAATGGAACTGCCGTTCTGTGCCATACACACACACTTTTTTATTGTTGATACATAGCAATGTAAGCCCTTTCAATTCAGCACAAACAGTACAGTATATACATGCTTTTAGGATGCCAGGATGAACTTGGCAGATGTACTTGAAGCTAACGTGACAATTTTTGGTCGCACATACAAGTTTTTCACTTCATACCATATATATCTGTGCATTATGAACATCACACTTGTTTGCCTCAATTACTGAACTAAAGGGAATTGATACTCAAGTCGCACAATAGGAAAGTGAGCACAGGCGCGCACACAATATAGTTCTTGCTTTACTTGGTGTCACATTCCTGCCAAAAATTACATGTGTGATGCATCGTACATAGACGCCCATACAGAAATGTAGGGCCATATTTACTAAGCAATGCTACTCCATAAGACACCTTCAGTCCCTTAAATTCTATTCAAGTGAATGGGCTGTAAGGTACCTTGTCGGCAACGGATTTGCCACTTGGAGTAGCACTGCATAGTAAATATGGCCTGTCGGGCCCATTCCCTTGTATGGGCTGTACAGTGTTTTGCCAGTGTCAGAAGGCATTTTTTTTCTACATTAGGGAGGTCATCCGACATTTTCTCACACGTAACAAGAACTAATTGTAGTAAAGTATAAATGTAATACAATAAATTTATGTCAAAACGAATGTTACTAGTTCTTGCTAGAAATGTATTCAATTTTTTTTTTAAAAGGCGGGGCTAGGGGGCGAGTAGATTTTTGGGTGATTTGTCAAGCACTATATATTATAATAATAGTGCGTTCTTGTATAGCGCTGCTAGTTTTAAGTTGCGCTTTACAGAGACGTTTTGCAGACACAGTGCCTGCCCAGTAGAGCTTACAATCTATGTTTTTGGTGCCTGAGGCAAAGGGAGATAAAGTGACTTGCACAAGGTCACAAGGAGGCGACACTGGGAATTGAACCAGGCTCCCCTGCTTCAAACTCCGTGCCAGTCAGTGTCTTTACTTACTGAGACACACACACACACACCCCTTAATATTGTTATCGTGGTGAGAATTTTGATATCGCCCATCCCTATCAAGGAGTGGAGTCAAAGCAGAGCAGCCATCTGCCACATATCAGAAGACGCACGTAGCAACAGAGGGGATGCTCAGCGAGAGCCAAGGGTACCAAAGTATAGGCCTGCTACGTTAAATCACTAAGAGCTCCAACGGTGTGCCGGCAACTTTACACAGGCCCAGGTGATAACGGGGAGAGTCAGGGGTACATACCAGTGTTTATGTCCATATGTATTGTGTGTGTATTGCATGATCCTCCCGTTTGGGGATCATATTGTTTATCTAGGTGCCTAACGATAATTACCTTATAAATATTCTTATGCTAGAAACAACACTATGGTACGTTTCCCTTTTTCTGACCTACGGCCATGTGTTGGGTAACGTTTAAGGGAGGAGGATTCTTACCTTCCCCCCCTGGGACTTTTACTCCCCGCTCTCCCCTGGGATTCAACCCTCTTTCGAATCAACTGCTGCCCCCCCCCCCCCAAATTCTTCACATCTCTCCTTAACATCTCCGACCCTTCCCTCAACACCTTTCTCCTTCCACCTCTTATTAACCCCTTTACTGCCAAAGAGGCAGCCGCGTATTGCAGAGAAATTTGGTGCAAATCTCTGCTCTCACAAAAAGGGTGAATCCCTTCCTTTACAACCCCTTTCTACGTCTGCGCTTCTCCTTCTCACCTTCACTGCTTCCATCCCGCCTCATTCATCCACACCTCATCCCATCACTCTCACCCTTACATAGTCCCTCCATTTAAAAGGCACATTTCATTTCTAACATCCTTCCCTGAACTGTTTTTTTTTTTTTTTTTTTTTTTTTTTTAAATCTGATATGTTAGGGGTTGAAGGTTAGTGTGACGTTATCTTAACTTGTCTGCCAATTGTCCAGTTTGGAATGTGCCATTAGGCAGTTTTATTGGGGGAGTCGGGTGATTGTTTAGAAGTATAAGTTTGAACGTAGAGTGAGGGAAGCACAGCTACGAGTAGCACTGCATTTAAAGCGGGCACATTTATAAAGGGAGTATAGAGTTATACGAGAGGTGGACTTCAGTCTGTCTGGATTTTCCAGACTTGATCCGCAGAAGATACTACTGGGCAGCTTTCGGTGGGCTCACTACTCTACACCAATGTTCTACATTTGTAGGCCTGCACCATCTAACTCCCCCTCCCTCCCACTGCAGTCTGCCCCACATCTTCTCCTCATCCGTCACCTCTTCCTCCCATGACTACCCCATCCTCCAATTACTTCTGCAACCCCTTTCAACACACCCTGGCACTGCCTAATGCGGCAAGGCTCTGGCAGCAACCCAAGGGCACACACCATATGCTGTTTGTGCATTGCACAGGCCAGCTGGACACACTGCAGCTTCATATTAAGTAATGACTTCAGCCACGTCTCGGCTTTGGACTACCGTTACTCCACTCCCTCACTTGCACTTTGCCTCTACCCCTAGCTCTCAAACTTTCATCCATAAGACCTCTGGCCTACTTTCCTATTCTCTACTGTCATCTCCCTCATTATGCAGCTATCAGCTCCATCTGCTTCTCACATCACCCAAAAATAATTAAAAAAAAAAAAAAAAAAAAAAAACCCAGCAGCTTCCTCTCTCTTCTCAGTACTACACCTACTCTGTGGTGACATGTCCCCTAATCCTGGCCCTACCCACATACCAATCGTTTCACATACCACACCCTATGATAAAGTGTTCTCACCACGCACTGATGATCCCTCCAACCTCATCCCAATTACAGCTCGCCCTTCCCTTCTCCCGTGCCCTGTGGAACACACGATCTGTCTGCAACAAACTCACTGCAATACACGATTTGCTAATTTCCAACGCTCTCAACCTTCTAGCCATTACAGAAACCTGGCTTACCCCCTCAGACACCGCCTCTCCTGCTGCACTCTCCTATGGTGGAATTTGTTTTTGTGCCGCGACGGCCGGGTCACGTGAGCGGTTCAGCCAATGAGGGCAAACCAGACACGTGATGTCACGATCCCTGGCAGGCATCTCCAGCAGCGCCCCCTAGCTGTTTTTTTTTTTGCACATCGATTCTAAGACGCATCCCTATTTCAGAGATGTGAAAATGGGAAAAAAGGTGCGTCTTCGAATCGAGGAAATAACGGTAGTACTCTTTCCCCCCCTTTCACTGCCACCCCTACATCCAAACTCTCCCTGTCAATATCTACCACGCACCATCAGACTCTCCCCCAGTTTTCACATATTTAAAAACTCCCTGAAAATTAAAATTTTCAAGAAAGCCCATTTGTCACATCTCTAACATCCACCGCTCTCTACCATCCCCTGGAGTTTGTTCTGGCAAGTGAACAACAGTAGAAACACTTTCTGGCCTTCCCTAAATTCCTTGGCTCGGGCTGCGTGGTCATAGCAAACCTTCTATTTGGCCCTAGCCACCCTGAGGTTGTTCTAATCGGATTCGTTCAGATCCTCTAAGCAGCTCTCACTTTCACCACATAGTTCACCAAGTCTTTAGACTCAGCGGCCGTAGGCCTCAAAAAGGAGAGAGCCCAGTGGATTCCTGCTTCATCTCTCAAGCAAAAAGCGGGTCCCCCCCCAATCTCTTACTGAGTGTTCCTTGGCCAGGCACTGGGTTTGAGCCCTTGACAACGTGGTGGATGGCAAAGCTTGTACTCCTTTGGCGCAAGCAGTCTGGCTCTGGGAGACTGGTACGATCTATTCCCTATTGCACATTCGGAGAGAGTCCAAGAATTTCTATGCAGCTCCCCAATCCAAAACAAACATACGCAGGTCATGGGAATTTCCATCCACACCCCTTCTGGTTACATATTGGCGGACCATCCAGTTAGAAACTGATCCCGGGGCCAATAAATCAGGGTGACGATGGTCCCATAATTGTTCAATGGTGGTAGTGTCCACCACCACAAGCTACACGATTGTATTGATTATATTCCACATAGGCTACAGGACGCATCTGCAAATAGCTCACTCATGGAGTTGAGGTTAGCCAGGATACAAATGCCCAGTTTTGCCATATTGTAGCACTTCTGGTCAGGCCTGAATTCCATAGGCCTGGTGCAGTGTGCAGAGGCTCAACTAGGAGCCTTTGCAGGCAAGGAATGTGCTACTGGCTGTGGATGAGCAGCCTGAGGCAACTGGACTGACCTAGACATGTTAGTTGGGCAACTGTACCAAAGCGCAGGGGCTGCGGAAGCAGTTTCCCCTCTACTGCACATAAGGTCGTGTCACTATAAATTCATCCCTGAGTTTGGTCGCTTCCCGCATTGTGGGAGGCTTTCGGTGGAGGACCCACTCCTTCACCTCAGTAGTGTATCGCTGCAGGAACTACTCCATTGGAAACAGGTCTGGATAGCACGGCTGATGATCCTCCTACAGTATGCTGTTTTTAGACCAGTTGGGTTTCAAACAACGGTGCAGGTTCCAGGAACACGAAGCAGTAGGTCTCTGTGGTGATAGCGTACCAGTCTCATGTTCACCTCCTTGTAGTCTGTGTATAGGTTGTCCAGTACCCTTTGGTAGACCAATGCCACCTCGTTGATGAGTGGAGATGCTAGGTACTTTGTCTAGTCTGCCTATGGTATCTTGTGTGAAGGTGGCACATTCTTTTGAAGGGCTGTAAATAGCCAACGATGTCTTAAGAATCCTCGAACTTTGGAAAGTGTTTGAGGTCCAAGTGCCAGTCTCAGCTGAAAGAGGAGTCTCAGCTGTCGGGGGACACACGGCTTTATGCAGGCAAGATCAAGGTCTGCCAACGCCATTGATCAGATTCTCTCTGCCCTCTCACCCTTCCAGTAGGACTCCTCTTGACTGGCATTGGGTCCACGGTCCACTAGCACCTTCTGAAGGCGAAAGAGTGTGGCCCAACCTACCATCATGGAAGGTTCGCTGAGCTTACTGGTGGTGGTGGAGGACCCCTTAGCCTCAGATTGGGGAGACCTTGGAGACCTGCTGCCAACTGCAACCCAAGTGTCACCGGTTGCTGTCTGCAGTACTATACTGCGCTCTGTTGGCAAAAGGGTTCTAGGGACACCACACTCACAAGCTGGCACCACTAAATCCACTCTGATAGACCCCCGCATGTAGTTCAACTCACTGACCCCAATCATCCCACTGATGCCACTAAAAAAAACAAGTCTGTCACATAAACAACTCGAAAACGGCACCAAAAAAAAAAAAATCGATAGAACACACCAGAAAAACACAAAAGGGCCATCTTATCACCAGGAAATCCATCACTGGCTACACTAAAAGCAAAAGAAAAGGTAGTGCGCCACCAACCAGCCCCCACCAATGAGGACACCCAAGAGCACTGTAGCAACGCCTACTCTTATCCGGCTACCTCACCCGTTACTGAGGCAGCACAGACTCTTGCAAACGTTGTGATCCATTAAAAAATACAAAGTGGTTTCTGGGGACTATGAGACCTAATGCCAAACCAGATACCACAGAGTTCCCAGAAGACCATCAAAAGTACAAACGTTCAAATAAAATAAAATGCAATGGGCTGTGCTACACTAAGCATATGAGCTCACAAATCAGTCTGGCAAGAAAGCAATTAAATAATGGGCAAAGGTACAACACAAGGGATAACGATACAGGAAACAATTGTTTTATTTACTAAGGAGCCACAAAACTAGCAAGGATGCTTGCTGCAATAAGCTTGGTACCGGCCACAAGCGGTCCACTCAGCGAGTATGGGGCTTATTGGTCAATCACAGTTGGAAGTGTGGCAGGGTCTAGTCCACCAATTTGGGATTGTGAATTGATCAAATCGGTTGAGTTCAGGGCTGGAAAAGTTGGAAAGAGCGCATAGGCGATTTTAAACCACTAACCCTAGGGTAGCCCACTCCAATCCTCAAGCTCTACCAACAGGTCAGGTTTTCAGCATATCCCTGCTTCAGCACAGGTGGCTCAAGCAAAATGACATATGCAGCCATCTGTGCTGAAGCAGGGATACACACAAAACCAGGGATACACACAAAACCAGACCTGTTGGTAGTTCTTGAGGACTGTAGGTGGCTGCCCCTGCACTAGCTAATCAGGTGGAGCCCAGGGTTATAACTGGCCAAGAGGTCCCCCAAAAAAGAGCAGGAATCAAGGTTGCAGTGGAATACCATTGCCACGATAGCACTGGCAGCCTTTTCTCCGCAGATTAAAGGTTATCCTGGTGATATGTTACCAAGGAACAGCTAGGGTGGCAGGATGCAAGGAACAAATGAATGGCAGAAAACAGGGGGATGTGACCAGGCAGACAGCAGGTAAGCACAGGAGGGCAGCTAAAGCATGCCTGGCTGCTTCTTGCCACCAAAGTGCACAAAGCAGCATGCAAATACAGCAGTCAAGCAATACACTGCCACACATGATATTCCAGATCAACTAGTAGCCCTTACGTTTGTCACTCCTGCAGCTCATCCCTCTCCCGCGATCAACAGGGCCAATGTAAACACCAAGATAAAACAAAAACAAAGAGCCCAGAGACATTCAATAAAAATAAATAATACTTTACGTAAAAAATATGCAAAATAGCACTTAGAATTAATTTTAAAAAAACGTTCCGATCTCCCCACAACCGGAGCTCTGTTGTTATTCTCAGCTAAGTCCCAATTGGTGGTACACAGAAAACCCACACACACACACGGGGGGCAGGGCTGCAGCTGGAAACGAGTCCCGATACTTTGTATGAGATGATGTCACAAGTAGCCAAACAGCTGATCGCGGTGTCCTCATGGGGGAGTGCTGGCTTCAGGCGTCCGTCGTCACAGTCTCCAGCGTCATATGTCACGGTACGTGTTAACTCCTTGCCTCTACACGTTTCGCGTTGTTTAACGCTTCATCAGGGGTTGAGTTGCTGGCTCATGGGGGAGGGGGTGTATTTATACCAATTCATCCCCTACATAATTTAAGCCAATCCTAAATCAGGTGGGCATCCAACAATTAATGAATCAGTTACAAACAGGTACCACATAAGACATGATTACAAGTAATCAAAACACACATTACATACATAAATTCAGTTACATATACACGAATAATAACCCTAATATATTGCAATGACAATTCTATCTTGTAACCGACACAAAATCGCATCTGCAGGTCCACTCAAGGCTTGTCCAAAAAATACAATGCATGTGTATGTATATTTAACCCTATAATGGTAGTTTACCCCATTATAGCTGTCATGTAATCAGATATCCACATACATTAACATGCAGAGATATTTGGACCCCATCGTAAACTCAATTCATCAATATGCATCCAGGTATAAACCCTCCATAAATCATTCTCTTATAGAGGTGATTGCCGGTATATCAAAATACCTCAGGGAAAAAGGGCTCAACAATATTCTTAAACAACATATAGCCATAATAATCCATAAATACTTATATTTATATTTACTAGATATAACTCGTCTCTACCATTAGTTGTACAATCCCATTCATAATAGTATACAGTGGAGACAAATTGTACATAATACATTTGTTAGGTGTTATTCATCATATACTATTCAACGAACTATATTCACATGTAGCAAATCGTTCACATATTTCGCAATGGCTGCCTCAAAACACAGAAATTGGTGCAACAATGCTGGTTCTTATCCAATTAGGTACCCCCGACATATTCCGACAGTTGTCCTTAGTAATATACATTACATCAAAGGGTTACCTAACTTTAGTACTTATATACCCTAAATCATTTCAGTATTATATGACATATACCCACGCGGCAAAATAGTTGGAGGGGTAGTTGACGCATAGGGATATGGGGGAAGGGAGAGACAAGGGAGGAATCAGGGTTCATCCCACTATTCCCAGTGCATATAATATCCCTCAGTGGGTATACAGTTCCATACCCAGAATAAAATGAACACACTACAATTTAATCAAAACACATGGCAAGGTTAAGGCAAGAAAGAGCTACTCACTAAAGTACTGCCTAATGGGAAAGGTTTCTAGGCTGACAGTGAGAGGGGCAGCAGGCTGGGTACAACCTTTAGCATGTCCTGCTGGCGCTCATTGTTACAGAGCAAGTGCAATACACAACTTAAAAAAGATGAACCGTGAGTGTAAAACCATGACAGCAGACAAATTATGTTATGTGCCATTTGCTAATGTGGAGAAGTCTTATTGGCTTTACACACACAAAAAAACAATTTGGTTGGATCAGTGTTACTCCACCCTCCATAACCGTGCCAAGTTTTTGGAATACGCCATCACTGACACACGAGCTGTGTATACGTGTGTCTTTATCTTTTAAATCTTTTCTGGCTGCGGTTCCCTGGGAAGAGGAATTACGAACACCTGGGTAGGCAGTGACGTTCTTGGTTTGTATTCTACGTGCGAAGGCAGGGGTGCGCAAATTTTTGCAGTCGCGCTCCCGCCCTCTTCTAATCTCATCTCTGCGACGTCATGGCAACGCATTGCCATTTGACGTCCCAGTGTCGCTTTCAGAAGATGGAGAAGTCGGAGAGAAGGTAAGAGGCCTCGCGCTCTCCCCCGGCAATCAATTTAAATGTTGCGGGGAAGAGCGCAGGGCCTCTAACTGTGGGGCATGGTTCGGCATTCCCCTTAGAAAATGTTGCACCCCCCCCCAGTGCTAAGGCTGCCATCCTGAAGCTAAAAGAGAAAAGGACCTGTGTGTGGAAGGGACATGATTAGTTGTGTCAAATGGGAAAAGACAAGGGCAGGATCACAAAAAACCCTTCTATAAAAGAAAAGAATTATAAAAAAAGAAATATTGTGTATTATGTTATATCGATTCTATATAAAATAGGAAGATGTAACTATGAATTAAATACTCACTACTGTAACAATACTTTGCCATATTAAAATAGGTAAGCTATCCTACGGTGTTCCACACAGTGACTAGAGTCTGTGAAAGGGCTGTGAAATCCAGAGACGATTGTAAAGCACAGATCTAATTAAAAACACAAACAAATTGGAATAAAGGGACTTTAATAATTATTTGAGAGTCATAAAAATGGTAGAGAATAGGACTCGAATCTGATGATCTCTCTGCCCAGTGGAAGAAGCAGAGACTAATGAGACGTATTGTGCTGTTATTATTTTGCACCTATTCACATGAATAAACCATAATCTGTGCTAAGCCTTAGCACTGTTTAATAGCGCTGGGTCTATACAATCAAGGAATTAACATTTCTCAGCATGTTACTAATTTGCTGTTTTCTAAGTTACCTTCCTCTTCAATACATCAAATAAAATGTTTTTGTCAAGTTTGATATTTTCTTTTCTTAGACAGACAAAAGCAACACCAACTCAGACCTGTCAGCGACCTGCTGATCACTGCTCCAATATCTCCCAACACACCTTGTGTTTCCATTCTCATCTTCATCCTTTTAGGGTTAAATTCTATATGGTCCTAAGCAACCATCCGGGCCATTTCCGATCAACAATCCCTGTAAACATCAGTTTCAGACAAAAGTAGCCTCTTTGGACAATATACCCCTGAGCGCTTACACTGTACACTCCTTCTTGGGAGCTGGTACTGTATAGTACTTTTGTTAAAATCTAATGACATACTGTAATACTCTGATTTTTGTTTCTTGCCAATTACACTGCAGCATGTTGAAACCTTTAAATTAAATGTTTATAAAAACAATTCCCCTGCCTGCCAAAGACACACTGCTCATTGCTCCCTGCCAGAGACCTGCACATCACTTGCTCCATTAGCCACTTCCATACCACAGACCTGCAGATAATTGCTCGATTAGCCTCTTATGTCAGAGATCTGGAGACCATTGCTCCATTAAGCCACCCAATGCTGCTGTTACAAACTATTATTTCATTAACCTGGTTATACAAGAGACCTGCAGAACTTTGCTCCATTAGCTTCTTCCATGCCAGAGACTTCACATCACTGCTCCAACAAACCCTTTGATATCAGAGACCTGCAATTCAGTCATCCATGAACCCCTGCCATGCCAGACACCTGCAACTCCGGGCCCCATTAACCCCAGAAACTCCGTGCTCCATTAACCCCTGCCATACCAGACACCTGCACTGTAGTGCTCCATTAACCCCTGCCATGCCAGTCACCCTGAAACTCAGTGCTTCTGTATCCCCTTCCATACCAGACACTTGCAACACATCGCTCCATTAACCGCTTCCACGCCGGGCACCCTCCAACTCAGTGCTCCATTAACCCCTGCCATACCAAACACCCTCCAACTCAGTGCTTCTTTAGCCCCTTCCATAGCAGACATGCTGCAACCAAAATGCTCCATTAACCTCTTCCACGCCAGACATCCCGCAACTCCATGCTCCATTAACACCTTCCATGCCAGACACCTGCAACTCAGTGCTTCTTTAGCCCCTTCCATATCAGACACTTGCAACACATTGCTCCATTAACCTCTTCCACACCAGACATCGCACAACTCCGTGCTCCATTAACCCCTTCCATCCTAGACACCTGCAACCCATTTCTCCATTAACCTCTTCCACACCAGAGACCCTCACATCATGACTCCACACATTGCCCAGTCCTTACCTATACGCCAGGCTCATGCACTCAAACAGCCGGGTGAGCGTGGGATCGATGCTGCCGGACGGGAGCGCTCCCGGCCGCTCCGGTTCCTTCCCCCGGTGCCTGTGATCGCTGTGCGGGGAGGACACCATGAAGTGCCCGCTGTGAATGACTTGCAGCCGGGGCCGAGGCAGGAACCCCGCGCTACCCCCGCCCTCCGAGTCCCAGTCGGAATCCGTGTCCGGAGTGACCACCGAGAGCTGCCCAGATCCGCAAGCTGCGGCCATGGTGCAAGTCAACCTGCGGAGGGACGCTGAACGAGCCGGGTGCGAGGACACGCCCACCACAACCTCGCCCAATGGGAAGAGGAGCGCAGACCCTCCAACTCCCAAACTCACCAATCAGGAGGAGACAGGACCGTAAACATGGTTACATAGTGCCGCCCTTTTCCTGCTTTACTTTGACAGGAAGACACGCCCCGTGCCAAATGCGGCCAATCACAGTAGAGAAATAAGCTCAGGTCAGCGTGCCGTGTGCTTGGCACTGGCAGCGCATCCCTACCTGTCATAGGTTATGCAACATTGGAGAGGTAGAATGGCATCCCAGAATCCTCTGCGCCTCCCTGTGGTTCAGGTGTATGGCTGCAGCAGTGCTATACTGTAGATACTAGATTACTACTGTAGATCTATCTGCATCCATTGCATTGTGTTTACCCCTGAAAGTTGTGCAATATATATAGTGTGTGTGTGTGTGTGTGTGTGCGTGTGCGTGCGCGCATGTGTATATATATATCCATTTGCTATATGCTTGGCTGTGGAGGGTTTTTGTCACTTTTTTTTACTCACCATAACTTAACTAAGTGTGGTAAAACCCATCCCGATTGCTTCAGCTTTGCATAGCAAGTGTAACTAACCCCACACTGATGAGACCCATTAAGGTCGAAACGGCTGTCTGGGGGTGGGTTTACTGGCTATGCATCTTAACCCTGGCTGTGCTTAAAGCTGTGACCATGCAGCAAGCTTAAGCCTAATGGGAACCATGTTTAAAATGGTTTTGAAGCAAAAAGTGGCACTGTGCTCATTTGCATGTCATTTCCCAGAATCCCTTGCTGGAGTGGAAGTGCTGGGTGATAATGGTGAAAGGTGGGGTTGCAGACCTGCCTAAGACACGCAAATGAGCATACAGTTATATTTCCATTTGCTATATGCTTTGCTGTGGAAGGTTTTTGTCACTTTTTTCACTCACCATAACTTAACTAAGTATATGCTTAAGCTTATAGGGGACCATGTTAAATGGGTTTGAAGCAAAAGGTGGCACTGTGTGCTCATTTGCATCTCATTTCCCAGAATCCTTTGCTGCAGTGTGCTGGGTGATAATGGTGAAAGGCAGGGTTGCAGACCTGTCTAAGACATGCAAATGAGCACACAGTGCCACTTTTTGCTACAGAACCATATGACATGGTGCCCTATAAGCTTATGCCTGCTGCATTGCACAGTGTTAAAGCACAGCCTGGGTTAAGATGCATAGCCAGTAAACCTACCCACAGACAGCTGTTTCGAACCTATAGGGTCTCATCAGTGTGAGGTTGGTTATACCCACCATAACTTAACGAAGTATATATATTATATTATTTTCTTACATAGCACTGATAGCGTATGCTGTATTGCACATAGAATGTTGCTGGCAGAATGAGAGCCTGTCCCATAGAAATCAAAATTTCATTTTTGTGTCAGAGGCACAGGGAGATCAAAAGACTTACCCAAGGATACACTTGGATTCGAATTGGGATCACCCACATCAAAGGCAACGACATTAGCCCTGAGCTACTCCTGTATTAGGTTGGGTAGAAGTTCTTGTTGAAGTTGTTGATGAATAATACTTTTATGAACAGATCACTGTACGCTCTATTGCATTACAGTGTGATATGTTGTGATATACTTTACCAACTCTGCCATTGGATCCTGTGGAAGCAATTTTATGTTCTGCATTATAACAGGATATGTTGTGTTAGCATTAGGAACAATATGGCCAGCATCATCAGTGTATGCAAGTAATAAAGACTACCTACCATTTATATCATCCAATGGCTGGGGAATCACCTCAGTTTGTTAATAAAGTTCCTACGTGAAACTAGTTCGTAACTGCAATAATATTTATAATTATACTAAACTTTGCATTTACAATTGAACTCACAATGACAGTGTTATCATTAAAGCTGTAGACCAGTGTTTCCCAACTCCAGTCCTCAGGGAACCCCAACAGGTCAGGTATTAAGGATATCCCTGCCCCAGCACAGGTGGATCAATATGCGGCTCAGTCATTTTGACTGAGCCACCTGTGCAGGAGCAGGGGCACCCTTAAGACCTGGGTTCCCTGAGGACTGGAGTTGGGAAACACTGCTGCAGACCAAGCAATATCCTTCCTACATGTACTTTTTAAAATAAATCAGTTCTGTACTATGAGAAAATACTTGTAGTATTTGAAAAAAAACAACAACTCTGAATGACATTTTTAATGTATTATAATGTAGCACGCATTTTTTGTTTCTATAGCAACTATTTACAAAGTCACACCCCCTTCCTCTAATGAAACAAGCTCTGACACACCCCTTTTTGAGCCCCGCCCTCTCTAGCAGTGCACCAATTGTATCTAGTGACTGCCTGGTCACATCATCTTCCCCATAGAACTTTGCATCTTTGGCCCTCTTCTGCTGCACTGACCGCCATTTAGTGAACCCCGAGCCAAACCTTCGCCGATCGATCACAGGAGAACGGATCGATCGGCAACTTAGCTAATTACTTATCATTGTGTGGATTGTATTGATGCACATATGGAAGTGGGGGGGGGGGGATTTATTTTTTTTAAACGGCAGCTTGGACTGCTGCTTTAAGCTAAAGGTACTAAATTCCTGTTTTCAACACGTTTACTAAATATTGCACCAAATTACATCACAGTTTCTTTTCACAAGACAGCCCTTTAGAATGTTGAGACAAATTGCTCTATGTGATATCATGAGGGTCTTTAATCTAGTGATTTAAAGGTCACATTTAATTTAGTGAGTCCAAAAACAATGTTTACTTTACAAATGGCCTTGTGTTCCCAATTTTTGTGCTCATTGCTCTGAACAACTTGTTATGAGCAGAAATGGCGATATCCATTGACATTTTAGAAGCCAGATGATGTACAGTAGTGGCCAGGGAAAATGTTTCCCCCTCAACCCACAAGAAAGTATTTTAATGAAATAAAAATACCTATTTCCTGTGTACACTATTCTGTCTTCCCGTGCTCCCCTTCTCTCCAGCACGTCCTGACAGCTCCTGTATCCCTCTTCACTTTCCCGTTCTCCCCACATTGTAAGGAGATTCACAAAGCTCAGATCAGCGTTACCGCACCCCGATCTCTAGTTAATTAGTCTCCTTGGGAGGTTGAAATGGGCCCTGCTATTTATACTCATTAAGACAACATAAGTTGCCATGGTAACAGCTGATGCTGATGTCACATCAAACAAGTGTCAACATTTTGAATAAATAAAAAGTTAGAAGTAGATCAGCACATGAACTACAAGTTATCTTGTGGCTTCATTTTAGTTTTTTTTTTTGGGGGGGGGAATTGCTGGTTAAACCTCTCATTTCTCCCATCGTTCCCTTCAGGCCCTCATTTCCTTCTATTTGTCCCCAAACCCATTATTTTACGTCTCCCTCGTTTTCCTCTAATGCTCCCCTTCATTTCTTAGGCTACGATTATACCAGATGCCGCTGAGCGGCAACGCAATCCGGTGACGTCACCCTGTGCTGACGCCGAGCGGCATCTTGAACAAGTAGAGGAGAAAAGCAGAGGAGACAGGGAGGCGTGGCGGAGGCGTGGCCGTGAACGGTTCGCCCTCATTGGCTGAACCGCTCGCGTGACGCAGCTGTCGCCTCAAGAAACCAATTTTGAAAGTCTCTTTATGTGGCTGACTCTTTGCAGAATGCGAGGTATGTTCACTTTTATTTGATTACAGACATTTGTTTTTCAGCCGCGTGGCGTCCCGCCATGCCCCACCACCGATTTCTGGTGTAATCATTGCCTTACTTTGCTTTAGCTGTCATGGGGGAAGCATCTGACGGTTCCTCTGCTGGAACCACATCCTGTTGGCATTTTGTCGGTGCCCTCTCCCTACCCTTTGTGCCGTCGCTGCTTCTTATTCTTTTGCGGAAGCACAAAGAAGCATGGCTGAGGTGGTATAAGGAGCAGCGTGTGACGCACCATGAAAAGAGGTGTATTATGGGCTTAGTTGGGTACTTGGGACACAGTTCCAGCAGTAGAGCCTTCAGAAGTGGACCCCAAGTCCCTGAGTTTACCTAAATAGGTAATGGCCGTTATTTCCCTTGGTATCCACTAAACTAATAATATGCAAATATATAAAGATTTTTTTGTCCTGTAGGTAGACACGACTGGGAGGCGGGTCGGCGGCATGTCGAGGGGGGTGTTGTCCTTGACATCACAGGGCCGGTTTGCCCTCATTGGGTGAACTGCTCACGTGACCCTGCCGTCGCGCTACAAAAACAAATCATTTTGTCTCCTGTAGCTTTGCTACACATGCACGCACGCGCGCGCACTATACACAATCCCATTCACCTAATGTGTTTCATCGCAGAAGTCAGCATGGATGCGGCCTTAGGGGGAACGTCTCTTTTGCATGTCATTAGCACTAACAGCCGGAAAGTAGATAACCATACGTTATTTCAGTAGTCCGGCTATGATTGAGATCTCCCCTAGAATTGAGAAACAAGACAATGATGTTGGGGCAACATCATACGGCCACCAGAGTGCCACTAAGAATTACATTGCTTCAAAGTCATGGGACACGCAAAGAGTTATAGGGTTATCCTAACTATCAGAAGGGAGATACTACTAAACTATACGAGGGCAACTGATGCCGATATATATCAACCTTCAGCGATTTTGTGTGAGTCTCCCTGATTTGGCGTGTCTCTCTGATTTTTAGCATCAGCAGTCTCATAGTGGAGTCTCACTGATAGAAGTCAGTACTTTCCTATTACAAAAAGGGCATTTTTGTTCAAGAGTCACCAAATTTCCTCTGTTGTGGTCACATGAGGTTGACATCTCTGCTGATGGGTGTAAGAAGATAAGTGTGATAAAGATAAGACACCTCACAGTGAGGGAGGGTTGGGAATTTGCCGATTGTGCATTGGATTGTAACATTATCTAGTAGTTTTTGGCTTTTCAGATTTATTGAATTTGATTTTGCAGGTATTCTTACGCCCCCCCACGTACCCCCCCCCCCCCCGGCCGGATTCATTCTAAAAACTGATAACTTCATGTTTGTAATTGCTACTGGATTCTCTCCTTGGATAAAGAAGTAATCATTTGTACACAGGGTGGATATCCTTTGAACTGGGGGGTACCTAGTGAAGAGGTGGTTCTGTTCCACTGGACTCCCAGGCAAGAGGGGGAAAACTGAGGGCAATTACTGCATTAAATATACGTACTGTAACATGGTATTTTAGTGTGGCACCCTTGAGGTATGCTAGACTTTTCTTAGATATGAGGCTACTTTCACTTACAGGCCCTAGTTGTAACCAATTCCAAGTACCAAATGGAAGTAACTTATTTCATGTTGCAAGTCACATAATTGGCTAGTTTATTTGTTTTCAGAAGGTACTGGAAAGGTCAACCCTTTAGGGCAAGGGTGCGCAAAGTTTTCTGCCTGGCCCCGCTGCCTACGCTAACCCCCCTTGCTCACGTGCCCCCCCCCCTTGGCTCCGGCATCAAATGATGCAGTGGGGTCATGTGACGTCACGTTGTCATGGCAACGCGACATCACGTGACCCTGCGGCGTCTTTTGCTGTCAGGTTGCCATGACAACACGTCATTGGAAGGTAAAGTAAGTGAATTTGCAGAGGCCTCAAGTGATCCCCAGCATTTAATATAAATGCCTTCAGGAAAGCGCGGGGCCTCTGTAACCGCCGCACCCCCCACTTTGCGCACCCCTGCTTTAAGGGATGACTTAATAGTAAGACCTTCTCTTTTTCTGCCCAGCAACAAGGATGGGGAAAAGGTTATAAATACTTGGGATCTCAGATCATAAGTGGATCCGCGTCGAGGGGATCTCCAGGGCTACTTGCCCTGTAATGGGGTTAGCAACCTTTCTGGTTTCCTAGGTTAGGGCAAGTCTCCCAGTTTAGGGGCCCTAGAGGCACTACACTAAAAAGGATCCTGCCACAGTAGGATGAGGATTCTTCACACAGGGGCTCATTGAGGAAACCTGGGGGAGTGTGACGGTGAAGGGGTGCCCAGGCCAATAATAAAGGTATTATGCCCGGCTGGGTGCCCCTGAGCTATATGGGGGAATTGTGATTGTCAGCTCTTCAACCCAATCATGGCATGTAACTGCATTTGTAATAAAGATGTATGTGTATTTTTACTGTTCCAGGAGTGCCAACCAGCGGAGATGTGCAGGGGGTGAGTTTCAGGGGTGATTTTACGGTAAAAAATCCTCCCTAGAAAGCAGTTTGCAGCTCACCGCCAAATCTCCCTGCTTCAGCACAGACCAGAATAGTAAGACCAGGCAGGGGAATGAATCACATTCACGTTACCCCGGTATACGCCCACAAACCCCAGGTCCCAGGTTGAGGTTCAGTGTATCTCCCACCAGGTATAAGGTGGCGAGAGTTATATGTTTTTAAGTTCAAGTAATGTTCCGTATGGTTAAAAATCCATTTGCATGGGAGACAGAGTGGCTACTCCGCCCTCTAAGCTTCAAAGGCAATCCAGGATATGGAAGTGTTAAACCATTTGTTAGCAAGGCGGGTTAAAGGAAGAGAACTTCAATAAGCCATCCTGGCAAGTTTCAAAGGCAATCCAGGATATTGAAGTGTTAAACCATTTGTTAGCAAGGCGGGTTAAAGGAAGAGAACTTCAATAAGCCATCCTGGCAAGTTTCAAAGGCAATCCAGGATATGGAAGTGTTAAACCATTTGTTAGCTTGCTTGGTAGGGGAAGAGAACTTCAATAAGCCATCCTGACAAGATGTCACCCTGCCCAGACTGAGCGGCACCAGGTAAGAGGGGCAGGGTCTCATATGCTAAGTGGCAGAGGGGCAGAGTTCCCACGTGCCCAGAGCATAATGAGAAGCCCCATCTGCCAGGTTTGCAAAGTATTGGCAACTCCGTGATACGGGGGCGGAAATATTCCCATGGAGAGATAGGCTGCACTAGTTATGTATAGGAATGTTAACCCTATAAGACCCCGTGCAGCCCATCAGGAAGAGAGTCATCATGCTGTAACAGATTCACCTAAGATTCATCATACTGTAAGAGATTCGTAACATCATAACAAAGATTCAGCTAAGCTTCAAGAGTTCCAAGATCCAATACTGCAGGAACAGAACGAAAGAAGCAGCTCCAGCGGAGTAAAACAGCAGTGGCAAGTTGCGCTGCTGACCGAGGACTGTTTCAGGCTCTTTTCGGGAGCAACTCCCGCTCCTGTGAAATTGCTCCTAGAGACTTTGTTTTGCAACCTCTCGTTTTGGAAACAAAATATTTCGTTTTACCCCGTTCCAGTAAGTGAATTTTCGTTGTAATTGTAAACCAAGCTGTGTGTGTTCATTCTGTAAATAAATCACAATTTATTTTATCTCCTGCTTTGCTCAATCAAAGGATCCGGGTATTTTGGTGTTAAAAGTTCTGGTCTACCATGACAGGGAGCTGCTAAGGAATTGCAGGAAAGGGTTCCAGCACTGTCTTTGGCAGTAGAGGAAAGGCTTGAAAAAGAGGTGCTCTACCTACAAACCTCATGGTTGAGGAAACCTGAGTGTAAGTGTCTACATGTAACCTGAAAACCTGTTCTGCTGCTGCCTGAAATTCAGACTATTAATAAAGTTAAAGAAAAGTTCCTGGAACCCTGTTTTATTATTGCTCAATGCCTCAGCCCTGCACACAGTTCCAGCACCCTGAGATACTGTATAAGGTAACCGCTGAGCATCACCTGCACATACAAGAAATCTCACTTTAGGAGATTGTGATATTGGCCGGGGGTAGAGGTGTTACATTAGGTTAAAAAAAAAAAACATGCCCATTATGTTTTGCTAGATTTTTCTGGGTGTGATTCTAATAATATATTTATGATAAGAGAGATATACTGTAGGTACAGAGGAAGGCAATAAAAAAACAAAAAAGCAATGCAACATTTGCACATGATGTCTCATGAGAAAAAAAAACTGAAATAATATAATAACAGTAACTAGCAATCACATTTCTTCCTGGATCAAGTTGTGCCTATGTTTGAACTTGCTTGACATATCTCTGTACAGGCATACCCGCATTAACGTACGCAATGGGACCGGAGCATGTATGTAAAGCGAAAATGTACTTAAAGTGAAGCACTACCTTTTTCCCACTTATCGATGCATGTACTGTACTGCAATCGTTATATACATGCATAACTGATGTAAACAACACATGTGTAACAGACTCTATAGTCTCCCGCTTACGCACAGCTTCGGTACAGGCAGGGAGCCGGTATTGCTGTTCAGAACGTGCTGACAGGCGCATGCGCGAGCTGCCGTTTGCCTACTGGGCGATATGTACTTACGCGCGAGTGTACTTAAAGTGAGTGTCCTTAAACCAGGGTATGCCTGTATATCTTTCCTATCTCACAAGATGTGCAATTTTTTACTTAACATATCTACTATATCTACCATCACAGATAATTTCAAAGGTAATTAATTCCTCATTTTCACTGTAAATAACCCTTTCCTTTGCTGCTGGTGAAATCTAATTTCTGCCAATCTTTAGTGCTGGGCCACATATATCATGTGAAAAATAAAGAATTCTGAAAAATAAACAAAAAACACTCCCTTACAATTCCCCTGCATTGACTCTGAATATATTTGATAATAGTAATCATATCACCAAAGAGCAAAGAGAACAATTCTAGTTTTGATTATCCCAGAAATCAAACCATCCACCTCTTACTGGATCACTGGCACTTTTATTTGCTTTTTCCTGTTCCATTATGGGTTTTTTTCATAGGAAGGTGCCAAAACCTGTACTCAATATTCAAGATATGGTCTTACCAGCTATTTATACAGGGACACATTTATTCTCTTGCTCAACCTTTTTAATGTCTGATGATATTGTGGTAGCCTTTGCAGCTGCTTCCTGACACTGAGCTCTAATCCCAATTCTGCTATCTACAGCCACTCCTGGATGTTTCTCCAACAACGGCTAACCTAATTTTGTTTAATTAAGTTTGTAAGCTTATTATTGGTACCCAAATGCATATCTGTACATGTATGTACATTTAACCTCAAGTACCATTGGTGTCCATGCTCCCAATCTGTCCAAGTCCAGAGAAATTGCAATGTGCTCTGATTTTATAAACTTACCCAATTGAGTGCTCTATATAACCACCTGTACAACATTAATAAATAAGTTGAAGAGCAGTGATCACAATATCAAACATTGAGTCACTCCACTTACAACACTAACACAGTCTGAATACATTCTATCAATGACCTGTTGCCAATCTTTACACCAGTTCTCAACCCAAGTGCAAAATTGGCATCAGTAATTCATACAGCAATGCAGAGCGTTAAGAATAATTTAATTTTAACATGGTATATCTAATAAACCTTTGCGTACTGTGGCATCTGGTTGTCATCGAGACCCTCTAGGCACCTCATTTATTGCTATGCCAGTCTTGTGATACTGGAATTCAAGAAATAGAATGCTTGAATTTCGAGTAGTCACCAGAAGACCGCCGATTGCCTCCGTGCTAGGGATTAATAGTACCGGTAGTCAAGGGCCCTATAGGGTTAACTGTTGGGGGTACTACAGAGTTCCTTCCCTCCCCATCATGTGATACAGGATGACTTGTGGAAAGGACAGCCACTCCCAAGTAGGTCTTGGGACTGGTGATGTCACCATAGGAAGATGGGAGGATATATATACCACCTCCCCCAGTGTTTTAGAATCAGGTTCCTTGGAAGTAGCAGTTGGAGAGGGCCTCACTGTAAGTTATGCAAATATGTTAAGTGTGTAACACCCTTATCCCCCCCCCCTCCCTTAGGGAGATGCAATGATAATCGGAGGTTACTAGGGTTATGGTGCTAACCTGTTAGGAATACAGGAGGCAGGGCCTCCGCAGACAGGGAGCTTAGGATGCAGGGTGCAGCACCTCCACCTATGGGGATTCTGCCAAGGATGGAATGGGCCCCCACAGGAACATATACTCGGGGTAAATAACCACACTCACGATAATATAAACCACAATGAATACAAACAAATAATCCGGCGCCTAAATACAAGTGAATGAAATACAGATAATTATCTGACCATATATAAAGTCCAATCTTGGAGACCTGTGGTCAACAAGCAAGCATAAGTCAGACGTAGTAATGTGTGTCTGTGTTGTATACATTTGCCACGCTCAGTAGCACTCTTTTTGACATAAATATATATTCATGATGTGGTGGGTGTAGGAGTTTGAGCTAGCTGGGAATGTGTATGTTAAACAATTTCTGACTGGCAACAGTTGTATGGAGGTAGGTGGCACCTCCCCGCAGAGCTCACCCCTCCCCACCTTTTTAACTTGGGAGGTCTTTTCACTTTGCTGCAAGAACAGGACCTACTATGATTCTTTCCCCTCATACAGAGGTAAAAGGAAGGGTTCACAGTGTAGTGTAGGACCTGCATTAATTTGGTTATACCTTGACGTGGTATGCAGGCTTATGACGCTTTGGCCAAAGGGTTTAACTAAAAAACCAAGTAATTATTATTATTGAAGTATTTAAACTTTATACTTATTACCATATATGTTCTGTCAATTGGATGTAGCATTGGGCACCCCTTTCTTTTGTTGTATACATTTGCCACGCCCAGTAGCACTCTTTTATGACATAAATATATATTCATGATGTGGTGGGTGTAGGAGTTTGAGCTTGCTGGGAATGTGTGTGTTAATCAATCTAAAATTACTAAAGGACACAAGTACAAGTACCTCCCCAGCGTATGAGGGAAAGCTATGAAGGAAGAAGCACTGCGTTACCATATTGTTTGACACCAGTTAATGTCTATGAGAAGTATGTTTTATGCATATGGATCCTTATCAACAGATGTGAATAAAGGTTGTACTATAAAAGTTGCTGGTGCCCTTCATTCTAACACCTGCATATCCATGCCCAGCGCCATGCAACGGTTTGAGACACTGAGCACAGCCATGTAAGTAGTCTATCATGATGAAGACTCCTTAAGAGCCGACAGGGAGGTTACATCTGTTATTACTGGATCTAGTATTGTCCCCATTCTATTTGGTTACTCGACTACAGTATGTGGGTCATATACTCGTCCTTAAAGACATTGAACAACCTGTTCCCTTTAGCTGTTCTACTAATCGCACTTCCATTTGAATAATTGTGACGGAATAGGCAGCCAGGTGTCCAAAAATCCTAGGAAACTCTGCCCTGTTGCCTATTCTTATCAGAGTGACCCTGGGGCTAAGGTGAGGCACCCGGGGTTTGCCGTTTCGATTGCAGTACACATTGCATTTTGTGGTGAATCTGTGACAGCTGTGGTACTGTTTCACCCCATGTATTGTATGTACCGTAATGAATGTGATGTTCTACTTTGTGAAAACAGTGATACTCCTCTGCCCATTGTGTAGTGACAGGAGGGGGTTAATTCTGCACTAGTTCCATAAGTGTAGTGCAGCACCTAGTGTGATGCACGGGAGTTCCCAGCCCCCCCTGCATGCTGTCCAGAGCCTCCTCCCTAGCCCCGTTCCCTTGCAGACTCCTGCCGATACTCGTTCCTAGTCTCCCCCTGTTAGGACCGGTGTTACTTGCCCTTTACAGATAGATCTCATAGTAAAGAAACTCTGGAGCATAGTTTCCACTGAAACAGCCCTCACTAAAATAACTAATGACCTCCTTGCTGCCAAAGACAGAGGTTATTACACTCTGCTCATATTACTCAACCTCTCTGCAGCATTTGATACTGTGGACCACCCTCTCCTCATTCACATTCTCCATACTCTTGGCATCCACCCCTGTGACAACATGGGTGACACGCCTCATCGCATTCAGGGACGCCGCGCCGCTCGACAACAAAGCACATCCAGGATCGGGCTTAGGCCCCACCACTGCGTCCCGCCAGGCGAACAACAAGCGAGGGACTAATCACCCTTGAGTCAAACATCATACTCACCTGTGGTCTACTCCGCCTCCGTCTGTCATTGGGCGGCTGCTACCTTGTGGGCAGGTCTGCCCTAATTCATGCAAGCAGCGATTGGTTCCTGGTCTCTTATATGCTCAGCCAGCCCTCTACCAAACTGGCTGATCATAAGTCTTCAGATGGTTACAAAGTGCTTACTGCATCCTTGCCTTCCTGCCTTGCTACCTTGTCCTGTATTTATCTCTAGCTCCGTCTCTGACCATTGGCTTTTACCCGGACTCCGACCCTCTCAGCTCCTGACCACGGCAAGTACCTACGACGATCCGCACCTTTCTAATCCCGACCCGGCTAATGACTATGACCCTGCACTCTGGACGCGCTCACGCGGCTGGAGGTCGGCTTATCCAATTTCCACCTCGCGGTCACATCCTGTTTGTGGTGAGCACCCGTTACAGTATGCTCAGCCCCACAAACATGGATCCCGCTGAGGTGAGGCGAGTCTTGAGCACGCACGCCAACATGCTCACCATGTTACAAAAGTACCTTGAACAGAATAAACATTGCATGGAAACGCTGCAACAGACAGTCCAATCCATCACAGACCAGACACAACGTTCTCCCCTTCACTCTGTGTCCTCTGTGATGTCAGTTCCTGTCTCCACTTCTGTTTCTGTGACTGCAGCCTCAGAACCATGACTACCTACCCCCAATCGCTATGGCAGAGATCCTCATGGTTGTCGCGGTTTCCTGAACCAATGCTTTATTCAATTCGAGTTAATGCCTTCTCGCTTTTAGTCTCAAAGATCTAAGGTGGCATACATAATTTCTTTATTAACTGACGACACCCTGTCCTGGGCCTCACCAGTATGGGAGTTGAGGTCGGATCTCACCAATGACATTGCACGCATCATCAAGGAGTTTCGCAGGGTCTTCGACACGCCTGGACGTAAGGTAACTGCTGCCTCATCCTTGTTGCATATCTCCCAAGGTAACCGTCCCGTGGCCTGGTATGCCTTCAAGTTCTGCACCATCGCCGTAGAGACCGGATGGAATGATGAGGCGCTGACAACCGCCTTTTGGCAAGATTCTCCGAAAAGTCCAACATCATACTCACCTGCGGTCTACTCCGCCTCCATCTCTCATTGGCTGCTACCTTGTGGGCAGGTCTGCGCTAATTAATGCAAGCAGCCAATTGGTTCCTGGCCACTTATATGCTCAGCCAGCCCTCTACCAAACTGGCTGAGCATAAATCTTCAGATGGTTACGAAGTGCTTACTGCATCCTTGCCTCCCTGCCTTGCTACCTTGACCTGTGTTTATCTCTAGCTCCATCTCTGACCATTGGCTTGTACCCGAACTCTGACCCTCTCAGCTCCTGATCACGGCAAGTACCTACGATGACCCACACCTCTCTAATCCCGACCCGGTTAACGACTACGACCCTACACTCCGAACGTGCTCACGCGGCTGGAGGCCGGTTTATCCAATCCCCACCTTGGCCTCGCGGTCACATCCTGTTTGTGGTGAGCACTCGTTATATCCCAGCTTCCTTCTTCCGAGCTCGGCGTGGGGAGAGGAGGGGGAATGGCACGCAGCGATGGAAGAGAAGATGAGCAGGCCACCCAGGTTGGCCCAGAGGATGCTACTCTCCCTCCCGTAGTCCCAAGCAGACGTCCAATAGCTTCCCTGCTCTCCTACCACCCTCCTACCATGCACCCACAGCGGGAGTGAGAGGGCAGGGTCCGGCCATGGCGGTGGTCCGGCAGACACAGGAAGGAAGAGTTTCCATGTGGGGCCTTCTTTGTGCCTTATGGTGCCACTGTGTGTGGGGTATTCAGCGGGGTATCTTAAAAAATACATGGTATCTTAAAAATACGGCCTCTTCATTGACCAGCTGTAAGCCCCGCCCCTTGCATTTGATTGGCCAGGGAATGGAGCTATGACGTCACCCTGACGTAGTTTATTCTGATTGGCCCATCTCCTACTGGCAAGCTCCTTGATTAGTGCAGCTTCAGCCACAGGCCTTAAGGGGGCCAAAATTCCTAAAAGGAGCACTCACTGCCCATAGAGTTAGATTCACCTGGGGAAGCAATGTGTCTTGCTATGTTCTCCCTTCGTAGACGTAGGCCTCTGCAGTAATTCCCACTGTCTCTGTGCAGCCTAAGGAATCTATCCACACCCATGGACTGTAACCGAACTTTGTAATTCATAAGAACTTTTCCAATCCCCCCCCTTTTATTTGATGTTGCTGATTTGTGTGATATTTTGTGTACTGTACCTTTCTATATTAAACCCCTTATTTAATACTGTAGCTCTATTGTCGTGACTGAGTATTAGCTCAGGTGGTTTTTAGTAACTTGGTATATATTGTATGTTGTGTCATTTAGTTAGGATGCTTCCTGGGAATTCTGTGACCCTGGCATGTGGCTTTGGTCCCATTATCCCAATTAATCCTTAAATAGTAGAATACTGTAGATACAGTAGGAACGCTGATCTTTGATGTGCGATTGACTCCTAGTGTATCATGGAATACAAGGAGTCTGTGGGTCCCTCTCATAGCCTCGCTGGTGGGAACGCTACATCCTGGTGAGTTTAGACTAGGATTGCTACTGGACATGCACTGTGATTAGTTAACTTTGCTGTGTGATTTCTGGGAGCTCTGGGACCCTTTGAGTTAGCGGAGGTCCTATTGCCCAGAGACCACAAGGGGCTGAGTTTAGGCTAGAATTGCTACCAGTGGCGGATTTACAAATCCGCCGCCCTTAGGCCCTTACCTGGTGCCGCGCTCCTCCTTCATTCCGCCCTCCCCCTTCTTCAGCATATTGTAGCATCGTTAAATGAAGCCGCAACATCGAATGGTGGTGCGTTAACATTACACGGCATCACATCACCATGGTAACGTGACGTCGCATTGCCACTTGGCAACGCGAAACGTGTGTCGTTGTAGTATCATTTGACACCACCACGCTGAAAAGGAGGAGGGCGGCATGAAGGAAAAGGTAAGAACCTTACCGAGGCGCCACGCTCTCCCCCGGCAATCAGTGGGGAAAACAGCGGAGCCTCTGTGGGGGATTTGCTGCCCACACATTTTGCCGCCCTGGGCTCGTGCCTGATGGGAAATCCTCCACTGATTGTTACTGTGTGTGCCCTGGGATTGTGTATAATGACTGTGTGATTTCTGGGAGCCCTGGGACCCTCTGTGTTAGCGGAGCTCCCATTGTCTCCAGAAACAACCAGGGTGTAAGGGTAAGTTTGTGGCTCCCAGCGAGAGTCTGTAGAAACTGGTGTAACCCATCTACCCCCACCCTAAGGGAGATTTCCTGCGGTTACCTGTGAGGGTGCTACCGGTTGGTTCACAGAAAGGCCCGGAGCATCCGCCGGTGTTGTTTGGGGATTAACAGGACAGGGTTTCTGTGCTGGGTATTTTTTTTCTCACTGGTACAGCGCCTCCATTCCCACCGGGCCTATAGGGATAGGTGCAGTCCACTGTGGAAAATACTCACTCCCTCCCTGAATAAACTGCAGCCTCAGGCTGGAGTATAAAAACAGGAACAGTTTTTTATTCTTGTACAGCAGTACACAGCATACATATCAGCATACTCTTTCCTTTGGTCCCTGGACTCAACCCCCAGGGCTTGAGGCCCCAAAGGTCTATACACCCCATGGTGGAATATGGGATAGCAGTCCCACTCCCCTGAGGGAGGAGAAGGAAGGTGAACCAGAGCCCTGACTCCACACTTCCAACAACTGACTAAATTTGGATCTGCAGCTCCTTTTGTACCCAGGGTAAGGTCCTAGGTCTGAGCCCCTGATAGGGAAGTACCAAGGCCTTAGGCCCACAACCTGTCACTCAAGGGAGTTGTTTACTGCAGTAGCATGGGCAGATTTGACCCTAACACTGCCTGCGCTGGTACCAGAACTTACATGTTGGGCAGAGGATTAGTATCCCAGGGGATACCTGGCTACACCGGGATTGGGTGAGAGGTACCCCAGCTATACGAGCGTAGCTCTTGGGGTGGGTTCCCCCTAGTGGTGTTGGGTAGTGATGCATCATAACATTGTAGGTTAGGAATTTTCAGAGTAGGTATGTGGGCACCTTTTTTCCCTAGGTTGAGCAGGAATCCCTCACGGTCAGTAGGATCAAGTCTGGATAGACTCTGTATACCGGTGACCTGCTGTTTTGAGCACCTAGATCCCCCATTGCATTTCTATGTGAGAAAGACTCTGAGCCGTCAGAGTAATATGTTTATTTTCAATGCTGCCTGAGCCTGTATCCGGTGTCCAGGTCACCCTATGTTTCTGGGTCCAGGGTGCCCCGGTAATGACATTAATGTACCTGGGCCTTGTGCAGAACTCCAGACAATGAGCACCCCACTGTGAGAGACAATGCTTCCTCAATTGCGTCTTTTGTTTCTCCTGGACTTTGCAGCTGCTCCCTGTATGTCAGAACCCTGTAACCACTGCCGCTAATCAGTCAGGTAGTTATTCCTGTGACTTTACATACAGAGTTGCTGTCAAGTGCTGTGGTCGGGGGCTAGACCCTGCGGTCAGTTAGTCTCGGTTATTGAGACTAACAGGGACTGTGTAACGATGCGCTCACCACAAACAAGGCATGACCGCGAGGCCGAGGTGGGGATTTGATAAACGCCAACCCACAGCCGTGAGGGCGCGTCTGGAGTGTAGATAGGTCGAGGTAGCCGCGTCGGGGTAGGAGAGGTCAGGATGGTCAGTGATACTTGCCGAGGTCTGGATTGGAAAGGTACGGATTGTTGCAGGTGTTTTGCCAAGGTCTGGATTGGAGAGATACGGATCGTCGTGAGTAAGCCGGGTCAGGAGCGGAGAAGTGTGGAATCCAAAAACAAGCACGGTCAGGCAACACAGAACAAGACAGGCAAGGCTCAGACAGGCAAGGTTATGCGCAGCCAATGTGCCAGAGGGCAGGCTGAGCATATATAGGAATAACAGACCAATGAGGAGGAAGCATACTCCCTAGTATGCATGGCTGTGGTTGGCTGATGGAGACAAGGCAGGTGAATCCTATTACACAGCGGAACGGAGGAGACTCTGCGCGTGTGTAACTGGTCTGTGAGATTTGCTGCAGGAGGCAGCAGAGGCAGGACACCTGATCACGGGTCTAGGTAAGTCGGAAGAGGAGCGGATGACGGATCCTTGCAATACACCCCCCTACAGGAGTAACCTCCGGGCGACTCCAGGAAGGCTTGTCAGTGTATCGCTGATGGAAGAGATGGAGGAGCCTGGGTGCATCGAGACGATGATGAGGAGTCCAAGATCTTTCTTCGGGTCCGAAGCCTTTCCAGTGCACCAGGTACTGGGTTGATCCTCTGGAGGACCTAGAATCCAGGATAGATAGTACCTCGTACTCCTGTTGGCCTTGTACAAGGCAAGCAGGAGCCGAAGCCGAGTCAGAAGAATGAGAGTTCAGGGTGACCGGCTTCAGGAGGGAGACGTGAAAAACGGAAGGTATTCTCATAGTGGGAGACGTAGCCGGTAAGCGACCTGGTTGACTTTCTCTGTGATAGTGAATGGTCCTATAAATCTAGGTGCCAGTTTCAGCGTAGGGACCTTGAGTTTGATGTTTTTAGATGACAACCACACCTTGTCTCCTGGTTTAAACTCTTGGATCCTTCTTCGGTGACGATCCACCTACGCCTTTTGTCTGGTAGTTGCCATCTTGAGGTTCTCTTGAACCATTCTCCACAGCTCTTGAAGACTATTGATTCTGTCATCTGCTGCTGGTACCCTGGAAGTGGAAGAGGAGATGGGTAGAAGTAATGGGTGAAATCCATAATTAATGAAGAAGGGCGACTATGTGGTGGATTCGTTGCGCAAATTGTTATGCGCGAACTTGGCCCAGGGAAGGAGCTCAGACCAGTTGTCCTGAGAATCAGACACGACACACCAGATGTATTGCTCCAGAGACTGATTGGTTCGCTCGGTCTGGCCGTTGGTTTGGAGATGATACCCTGAAGAGAAATGTAGCGCTATTCCCAGTTGCTGGCAGAAGCAGCGCCAGAACTTGGATATGAACTGTGACCCTCTATCGGAGACTACGACCAATGGTACCCTGTGGAGGCGAAAGATTTCTTTGATGAAGATGTCTGCCAATTTGGGAGAGTTGGGGAGGGGGGTTTTAATAGAATAAAAGGAGACTGCTTAGAAAAGTGATCTACCACAACTAAGATGGTGTTCATCCCTTTAGATACTGGCAGTTCGACTATCAAGTCCATGGACAAGTGTGTCCATGGACGGTGCAGGATGGGAAGTGGTCGAAGGAGTCCTGGTGGTTTATCCTGGGGAGTCTTATTCCAAGCACATGTCGGGCACGCAGCAACAAATTCTTTGATGTCCTTTTGCATACCCGGGCCACCAAAAGGTCCGCTCCACGAGATCCGTAGTCCTTCTAGTACCTGGATTTCCAGAAAGTTTAGAAGAGTGACCCCATTCAAGAACCTTCTACCGATGAGGTGGTGGGGTAAACAATCGACCATCGGGAACTACGCGATCCTCTGGAATGTGAGATTGCTTTTGTACGATGCCTTTCAAAGCATCAAACGTGTTGGCAGAAAGAATATATTTGGAAGGAAGAATAGGTTTCTGCTGATCCTTGGTTTTATCGTCTACCAGGAACTGGCGGGAGAGAGCATTGGCTTTGGTATTCTTTGAACCCGGAAGAAAAGAGATAATAAAATTGAATTGTGAAAAGAAAAGTGACCACCTGGCTTGACAGGCCCCTAAGAATCGAGCACCCTCGATATAGAGCAAATTCTTGTGGTCAGTGAGAATGGTGATAGGGTTCTCCATACCTTCCAACTGATGTCTCCATTCTTACAGAGCTAATTTGATTGCAAGGAGTTTCCGGTTACCGACGTCATCATTTTGTTCCGCTGGGGATTTTTTTTTGAAAAAAAGGCACAGGGATGGAGTCTGGCGTGAAGGTTCTTCCTCGAGGAAAGAATGGCACTGGCTCTGACGTTCCACGCATCTACCTCCAAGGTGAACAGTAGCTTGGAATCCAGATGGGTGCAGAAACAAAGGCGGTCTTCAGGTGATCAAAAACTTGATTAGCTGCTGGCGACGATGAGGCGGGATCCGCACCTTTCTTAGTTGAAGCTGTGATGGGAGCTACTGCTGAGGAGAGATTTTGAATAAACCTGCGGTAATAGTTCGCAAACCCCAGGAGGTGCTGTACAGCCTTGAGGGTAGTGGGACGAGGCCAATCCAGAACCGCCTTTACCTTCGCTGGATCCACGGTGAGGCCCATGTTAGAAATGATATATCCCAGGAAGGGTGACGGAAGTGACATTTTTCCAGCTTGGCAAACAAATGGTTTTCCCATAGGCGTAGAAGTACCTGTTTAACATGGCTGACATGTTACTGTGAGGATTTAGAAAAGATCATTATGTCGTCCAGATAAATGACCACAAATTGATTGTGAACGAGATTTTCAGAGATCTGCTCAAAGTCTTGGAAGACGTCAGGGGCGTTACAGAGACCGAAGGGCATGACAAGGTTTTCCATTCGTCGCCTTGGCGAATCCTTACCAAATTGTAGGCCCCACTAAGATCCAATTTAGTAAAGATGTTGGCTCCTTGAAGGCGATCGAAGAGTTCTGGAATCAATGGTAAGGGATAGTGGTTTTTAATGGTGATCTTGTTAAGACCTCTGTAGTCAATACAGGGTCATAGCTCCCGAGGACATCGAAGGTAAGCTTGCTTTGGCAGCACCCTCCACCTAGCCAGCTACGCGCTTTCCCCATATCCCAGTTCTGGTGAACAATTGCTTGTACCTGTTGTACAGTGTGTGTCTTGCTGTTAGCTCCAGCTAAATAAACTTTGATTTATTAAACGCTTGCATTCTGTCTAATGTTTGTACAATCCCTGGTAGGCCCTGATCGTTTCAATGGTCTCTCTAAAATAACTGACTAGTCTCATGGCATCATTTTTCTGTTGTTTGTCATGTCATATTTCTGTTTTCTGGTTTACACGGTTTACATTTGGGACGAGTGAAGACTATCCCTTCCAGTGGGTCTGAGCAGGGGGTGAAATCTTACATTTTATTTTTGTGTCACATTTTTTATCACTTCACATTGCTTTTGTGTGTGTTATTGAATTGTTTTTTTCACCTATTAGAGAGGTTTATATATTTTCACTTTATTTATAGTGATTACCCTTTATTTGTTTTTGTGCCTATTTTTTCACCTTACTACCAATAATATTTCTGTTTTCTCACCAATTATTTAACTTTTCTCAGTTTATCTTTCAGTAAATTATCTGTAGCTGGTGGGGCTTCTTTTTGCAATATGTCAGGTTACATGGGCTCAGTATGTACGAGGTACTGTGCATACGCATGCATAGAATCCCCCTACCCAGGCACATGCTGGAACAGTCTCTGCTGCTGCTGCTGCCCTTTGGACACTCATCCAGCTGTGCGATTATGATGAAACCAGCTCCACAGTTTACACAACAGTTTATATTCAGGCTGCTCCTGCCGTTATCATGACATCGTTTTGTTTATGGGAGCCCCAGGGGCTCTCCACAGACATGTTTGGGACTTGGTGGACAGTTATGAGGAGCGCTACAAAGTTACTTACCCTCTGGCCCAGGGGTGCTCAACTCCAGTCCTCATGCCCCCCCCCCCCCCCTCAACAGAGAGAGAGAGAGAGAGAGAGAGAGAGAGAGAGAGAGAGAGAGAGAGAGAGAGAGAGAGAGAGAGAGAGAGAGAGAGAGACGCAATGAAGTATGTGGTCTTTGGAGCTGAGTCGCATTGATTTCAGCTCTGGGGACCCCCTGCTTCCCAAGACATAGCGCTTCGCAGCAGTGATGCACGTGACATAATAATATAACACATAGTGGGAATAAGCGCTTCAGACATAAAAGTAACATTAGGAAAAAGTAGTCACTGCCCCGAAGAGCTTACAATCTAAGTGGTGTCAATCTCAATGAATGTGCTGCCGGGATCTCAGAGGTTTAATGCTCCTGCTTCACACAAGCCAAGAGGAATTCCGTGCCATATTCTTCACCCGGCCGGGGCTGCTACCGGCATGACATACAGTATGGAGGTATGTACCTCGGGAAGCAGGTGGTCCCTTGAGCTGAAATGAATTCAGTTCTGTGCAAAGATCCTCCACTTCATATCAATTTAAAAAAAAAATGTAATATTCCACCCTAGGCATAACCAGACCTTTAAATTCGATGGGGCCTATTCTAGGAGCTTCCATAGCCAACTCATCGAGGATTTTGAGCAGTTCTCACAAAATTTGCAAGGTTGCTATTTAGAAAGCCTCAATGAGTTGGTCAAATCCTAACGGGAAGGCGTTTTTTTTGAGATTTCTCGCTCCTACTCAAACACATCGAGCAGGAGCTGCAAAAATCCAAATAGTGCCATTTCGATAAAAATCTGCTGTTCTAGTAGCTCCGATGAGATAATTGGAGCTCTGCAATTGCGAGTTTATCAAAGATTCATCTCACCAGCCCAAGGGTGGTGAGATGGGATATGAGAGCAATTTTGATGCAATTTTCCTGCATCGGATTGATCCCGGGAGTCTCCGGAGCTGATACACATAAATATTAGCACCAGAGACCCCCGGCATCAATCCGATGCAATAAAAATGCATTTATGGGCAGCTTCATTACCCTAGCGGCTAACCGCTAAGGCAATGAAGGGGTAAACTACCAGTGCCCAGTTTATTGTGGGTAGCGGGGGCGGGTGAAGGTATTTGGCCCATGGTGGGTGTTTAGACCTTGCGGGGGGGGGGGGGGGAGTTAACCCCTTCATTACCTTAGCGGTTCCCCCAACGAACATATCTATATGAGGGGAAGAGTGAGAAGCAGTGAAAACGAACACAATTGTGACAAACATACAGTATATCTTTTGCGACACAAGTGATGTTGCAACAGTGTTTCAAAACAGTGAGGGGCCGGTGAGACCTTCCCAGTCAGTGGAATAATTGTATCAGGTTCAGCAGCACTGTTGCCATTATTAGCAGGGTAGAGGTTGATTACAGATTTAAGCATTAGCCTGAGAATATATTCCAAGTAGTCTTTTAACCAGACACCATCTTTATTGCTATAAACCTGGATTTAGCCCTCTATATTCATAGGCTGCTGCCAGGTTTATGACCCCTGATCGGTGTAGCTATCTGCCCCAGATCGACTCCTCCTTTATGATTGGAGTGAGTGCGGAGCTAAAGACTATATACACCCTTGAGGTTAAAGCTGCAGTTCAAGCTCCCGTTTTTGTTGTTGTTGTTTGTGTAGCCAGGTCCCCCTTCTGCTTGTGGGCCCCCCCTCTGGGTACTCACCGTGCGGCAGTCGGGAGTAGATGCGGCCGGTTGCCAGAGACGCGTGCGGCCGGTTGCTAGGGCCGCTGTCGGGTTGCGAGGCACGCCCGGCGGTTCCCGGTGCAGGGCGCCGCCATGACAGTTCTTCGCGCATGCGCCGACTGCGGATGCGACGGGAGGCCCTGGTTAGATCGCGCAATGCCACCAATGAGAGGAGGGCTCTGTAAGGGAACTTCAAGTCCCATGAGCCTCTGGAGCGGCCCCATGACGCCAGGGAGCCAATAGGACTGCAGGAGCTCCCTGCTTGCAGGGAATAGATACATTTCGCGGGTTGCAGCACGTTGGCAGTTGGTGACAGGAGCAGCTAGGGGAAGGAGGTAGGGTGCAGGAGTCAGTGACTCTCTGCACTATGCCAGCAATTCCCCTAGGCCCCAGATAGCCCTGAGTCATCCTAGTGGAGTGTTGTAGGGACAGGCCCTAGGTTATGGACTCTGCCCCATTAGCTATTTGTTAGAGTGCAACGAACATTGTGCGTCTTGCTGGGAGAGAGCTGGACTATTATCCGATAGAGATCGCCTCTGATGGATCGTCCTGCTGTGGATCACAGATATCGTGCGGGAGTTCGCCTTGATCCTTTGTGAAGTCCGCTGCAGGTCCGAGCACTGGAGTGCTCGGCAGGTAACCCATAACCTCACGTGCACCAATAAGGCCTATCACCAGACATAGTGGCTGCGCAGTCACACACACACTTGTATATGACTTGGGAGTGCGAGACATTGGGTTGGGTTACTGGACACGGTGTGGGATCATTCTGTGGAAGTGTTAGCGTCCGCCATGGCGCATAAAGTGTTAGCGTCCACCGTGGCGCATAAAGTGTTAGCGTCCGCCGTGGCGCAAGATAGTGTTAGC